>NC_085084.1:23398585-23673140 GCF_963662255.1 Cinclus cinclus | reverse complement strand
CCATAGGAATCCTGATTGAGCCTATAAAGCACTGTACTTGGAAAATCATGATTCATTGTTTGTTCGTTTGTTTGTTTTTCCTGTCGACAGCATCCATTTGTTACATCAGCCAAGCCAGCATCAACTCTGGCACCACTCATCATTTCAATGAAGAGGAAGGTGGAGACAAGAATGTAACAATCACATCAAGACATTAGCTTCACAACCAGCACAGAGCAAGATTGTAGATTAGGACTGTACAATAGGATTTTAAATAAATAAAGTTTCTCAAACCTCAACTCACTTGGAAGATTCCCCACCTTCTGAATCATTCAGAAAATTCAACATTTCCTTCTGGATTGCCAGTTGTTTCTTAATGATGCTAAGTCACACTTATGGCCTGGTTTTTTTTGCTGTGGTTTCTATGTGGGGAAGGTTCTTCTTCATTTATCCTCACCAGAATACACTGCTTTTGGAATATGGCCCACTGGCCTGTTTGTTTTTGTTTTTGTTTTTTTTTGCCCAGCCAAGGAGCTTCTCTTTGAGGCAGAAAGGGCAATGGCATTTGCAGGCAAAACCAAAGGAGGAGGCAGCAGCCAAGCCATCCTGTGTGGATGCAGGCCTTCCATGATGGCTAACATCTGGCCTGGAGGCTTCACAGTCAGAGATACCGTAATTATACATCCACCAGTCTGTGCCATTAGGGAAAAGATGTAAACATCCCTAGGAGGAAGGCATTTGAAAGCTGGGAGATTTAAATACAAACAACGCCAGCCAATCCCTGGCAAGCGTGGACACAGCAAGCTCTTGGCCACTGAGCTGGGTGGTGGTAACCACATTCAGCCAGTTAGGAGAGCAACCGCGCAGGTTTTTGACAACCGTATAAAAAAGAACTGCACTCAGTAAAATTGGCTGTTATTGTGGGAACTACGGAGTGTCGTGTCTTGTACATCTCAACTGTGACAGCCTTTGGTCGTGACTCAAGAGCATTTGGGTTCCTGCCACTTGGATTTGCATCCCTCAGTGCAATCTCTTTGGCTGGAGGAGAGTCTTGCTCAACTGAGAAAGCAGGAAGACCGGTGAGGGTGCTCTGAAAGGTCTCCAGGATCTGGTGCAGAGCTGACAGCGACTGCAAGGTGAGAGTGAGCCCAGCCTTGTCCAGGGTGGAGCCCCAGCAGAGCCCTGGCAGAGCCCGGAGCAGCCTCAGCCCGGGCAGAGGCAGGCTTGAAGGAGGCCCTTGTAGCTGCAAGAGGCAGCAGCCCGGCTCTGGGTGCCTCCTCCTGGCACCGGGCATATCCTCTGCTCTCAGAGCCGAACTGGCAGCTGGCTGGTCCCGTGGGGAAGCGCAGCCGTGCTGGGCACAGCACAGACTGCTGGCATTGGCCGTCTGGAGTGTGGCCAGGAGGAGAGAAAGGCAAAGAGCAGCCGAGGGCTAGCTCCCTGGCTGAGGATTGCTACTCTTGTGCCAGGTGCCCTGTAACTCCTGGGAAAGGTCAGCGGTGTGTGCAGCACTCTGGGCACAGGGGGAGGGAGCCCGGCTGCTGCGCAGGCTCCAGCCCAGGGCAGCATCCTTCAGGCACGGCAGTTCTGCCAGGGAAACCGAGGCCAGCGGGAGGCGCTGTCAGCTCGGCAGGTCACATCTGCAGGACACACTGCCTCCCACAGCTCTGGGAGGAAGCGCCTGCAGTCCTGGAGTTGTGCACTGAGCCAGAGCAAAGGTAGGAAATGCAGAGTGTTTTGCAGAAATATTCAGGGGCAGCAGTCCAGCCTGCTTTGTGCTCTCAGGAGCGCGCGCGCACACAGGCACGCACGCCGGTGCACACGCACACAGACACACACACTCAGACTCACACTCCCAACAAAATGCTTCTTTTTATTGCCTTTCCCATTCGCTGCATACAGAGGGAAATCAACATTCCCTCCTGGCTTCCTACTTTTCTGTCTGTCCCCTCCTCCCCCCTTATCCTACTTCCTTTTTGGTCCGGTGTTCAATCCCGCCCCACTCCCAGCTCACAGGAACGCCCGAGAAATTGAGTAGAACAAATCCAAACCATAAAAATAACAGTGCCTAGAAGCATCAGCTTTTGTTCTCTTTTCTAATAACCTTTTGGCTGCACCAAACTATTACCTCGTATCTTACAAGAGGGAATTGGGGATGAGCCTGAGGCTTGTGCTTGAATAGTGAACTGATTTGGAAGGGAGCAGAAGGGTTTCAGTAGGCAATTTGTTTTCGTTATTAATTTCTGAAGGAATGATGCAAAGTGGTTTCAGTCTGCAAAAGCAATTTCAAGGTGCATTGAAAAATTGCTTGTGTACAATTCCCAGAGAAGGAAGGTGGTGTGAAAATGTTTAACAAGTCATTAATCCCTTGACCTTTAAAAGACAGTGTTGAGCCCACTATTCCTTCAGTGCAGTGATGAATGTGTGCAAGTGGCTAACTTAGCCTTGAGAATAAAGCGTTTGGTCCTCTTAAGAAGGTAGCTGGAATGCATTCAAGGGGAAGAAAGTGGTTTGAGACGGCTTTTGACCATCACAGGAGAACTTGAGGAATGGCAAGTTCCTCAAATGCCCACCAGAGTCCCTCAAGAGATCCCTACTCTCGTGTCAATATCTTCTGAGAAGTGATTTAAGTCTGTCAAATAATTTGGGGAAATGTTGAGCTTGTGAGTTTCAGCAATGAGTGTGTCTTAATTCCATGGTTACAAGCTAGTAAGTGAGATTTCTGAGTGAGCACATGTTAGAAAAGTGATTCCCCATGCACCCAGAGCTGAAATAAAGTGTCATTTCTCACACTGACCTGTCAGTGGGGATGGGGCCCTGCTTGGGTAACTTTCATTGTAGTCACTTCTGTGGAAAGGTGAAAATTAAATCTTTTCCAGCCGTTCCCTCAGGGTTACCTTTATTAGGACCCAAACCTCTGTACCGCAGGTAGCCTGGGTGTGTGCAGAGCAACACAGCCCCACAAACCCCTCGGCTTTCCCACAGGTCATCCTTACCTGTTCCCAGGTGTGCCCAGCTCTGGCAGCAGAAAGAGCCCACCGTGCAGTGGGCGCCATGCCCTGCCCAGCCGGGGCTCTCTGCCACAGAGCAGCAGCAGCGCCAGCACCTTTCAACTCACTCCTGCCTTGGCTTCACCTGGGAGACGGAAGCCTCTGGAAATCAGCACCGCCAGTCATGTTCCCAGCTTGGAGCAGCTCCTGCAGGCAGGCAAATCCTGCCTGACTGCTTCCAAATAGGAATAAAGGCAGAGGTAGACACATACATACACAGAAGCCCTGGGCCTGTCCAAATAGGCAGATGTATAGGGGAATGCGTTAGGAATTATTATAGCTGTTATGCCAATACTGCCTTCTCTCCTGCCCTTTTCTCTCTTCACATTTCCACCTGTTCCCACTCACAACTCTCACAGTTTTCTGGTCATGTTTCCCTCCCAAATTTCACTCATTTCCCCCACCCTTTTCAGCTCCGTTTCCTCACACTTTTCATCTCACATTTCCACACCATCCCATTCGTTTCCTGTTCTTTTCCTTCCCTCGTGTTTCTCACAGATTTTCTCTCACATATCCTGTCCTTTTGTGCCCTCATGTTTGTCTCCTTTTCTCAGTCATGTTTCTCAGTTTTCTCCTCACATTTCTCACTTTTCCCGTCATGTTTTTCACCCTTTTCCCTCTCACAGTTCTCACACTTTCCCCCTTCATATTTATCATTCTTTCCGCCCAACTTCCTTGCAGTTTCTCTCTCACAGTTTGTGCCCTTGTTTCACTCATGTTTTCTGCTTTTTTCTGCCCTCAGGTTTCTCACTCTTTCCCCCTCAGTATTCTCTCAATGTTCCCCTCACATTTTCTGCCCGTTTCTCTCTCTTTGCCAGTAAAGTTTCTCATTCTCTTCCCCTCACATTTCCCTCCATTTTCTCTGATATTTCTCACCCTTCTCTGCTCATGTTTCTCAGAATTTTCCCATCCTATTTCCTGCCCTTTTCTCCTCTAACCTTCCTCTCCTATTTTCACTCATATTTCTCAGCATTTTTCACCTCAGTTTTCTCTCCCTTTCCCACTCAGGTTTCCTACCCTTTTCTTCCTCCCGCTTCTCTCCTACTTCCACTCACATTTCTCATACTTGTCACCTCACATTTTCTGCCTTTTTCCCCCTCACATTTCTTCACCCACTGGTTCCTGTCAGTGACTGTTTCTCTTCAGTAGTTGATGGGCTTCTACTCTTTTATTCCTGCAATCCCCTACTCAAACTAATGGCTGCCAGAGCAGTGGTCCAAGAAGGCCCTGCCTGTGCATCTGCTGAAGAGAAAGTCTGTGCTCCACCTGAAGAATCTCATTAAGAACAACCTAAAGCACAGATTTGGTTTGCATTTCAATTCTACAGAGTCTTCGTACTGTTCTAAATTAATAGGTACCCTGAGGGATACACATTCCAGGTGAGCACCCGCTGCTCTAGTAGTCTGCTTCAAGTAGATGCCATCTCCGTCTTCATCACCTCACAGTCACTATGGCTCCAGCATGGAGAAAAACAGTCTGTGATGCCTCCTTGTGCCAAATACTGTCCATTTGCACAGGAGATGCTTTTGGCACTCTTTTGGGGGGAAAAAAAATATTGAAACCCTGGAGTTTCTTCCTATTTTCACCTACTTGAACTGCCTTGACATCAAAATACTGCCAGCCAATATTACAAACTGTCTGGTGCATGTTTGTGTGCACAGACCAAAGGTGCCACACTGTGTCTGCCCCCAGGTGACTGTTAATGTCCATTTAAACAGAGGGCTGAAAGGGGGGGGCTCTGCCCACCCTGCGCTGCTCCGGGGTCAGGGCTGGGCCAGCAGAGGCTGCAGAGCACGAAGGGAGCGATAGCCTCAGCCCTGGCCACCATCTTGTGTGTGGCTGCTTCAGCCCTGGCCACCATCTGGTGCCTCCACCAAGTCCAACTCTGAAGGGAGTGGGTTGCTGATTGGCCAGCAGGCAGCATCAGTAGCAAAGTCACCACCAGCAGCTTATGGAATAAGTGTCGTTTAATGAAGTGCAAAGCAGCAAAGAAATACAAATGGATAAGCTCAGCAATGAACCTGATTATTACTACAAAAAACTTGCCTATAGGGATTAAGAAAGATACATCACCAGTTACCCTAATACCTGCCCATCGTCCTGACCCACACGTCACCTGGGGAGCCCCTGTCATAGCAAAGGATTGCAGAGGCACTCCCAGTAACTGGGAGTTCCTGTGCGGTTTGCCCACCTGCAGGTGAGGCTGCCAAAGTTGCTGTAAGAGGGCCCAGATTTTATACTGTTGAATAAACAAGCCACCGTAACTTCTAGTGTGGGAACATCTGGTTTCATCCTCCTCTTGGCCTGGGCTCAGGGAGGAACCAAAGGAGTTTACTTTGACCATATAACTTCCAACAAAACCAAATAGAGGTATCTGATTTTGTGGCCTTGTCTGGCTTCTAAGTGTAGGAAGGTAAACACCTGTTTCACTAACAAGTGGATTCATACATATACTGGTAATGACCATGCATATTTTGTTAATGAGTGAATATAAATATAATGTTTGGTTGGAAAGTTCATCTGGAAGCCAGCTTTGGCTTAGGCCTTGTTGTTCAGGCCTTAGTACTTCACTGGAATTGTCCTTTTACAAGCAGTGATCCTGTCCCCTCAGCTGCAGTGGAATCCTCAGCTGGTCCCACAGGGATTGCTCAAGATCTGGTTGTGCTGAGCTCCTTGTGAGTGGAGTCATCAGTCTCTTGGAGAAGCAGATTCTCTGTCACAGGTTCTAGAATTTTTCCCAGGGATCCAGCAAGGTAAGAGGAAAGGTCTCTGCAGCTCTGACGTGGAAATTGTCCTGCTGGGTGGCCTTGGCTGTGAGTCTGAAACACAGGAGCTCTCTGGCCATATGGTGCTGCTGGCAGAGCTGGCTGTTGCCTACTCAAGGCTCAGGTAGGCACCTGAGCTGCCTTGCTGCGCTGCAAAAACCATCTCAGTGCTCAGCGGCACCTCCCGACACCTCGTCTCAGTGGGGATCCCGTTGGCAGTGTCAGAGCAGTGGCTCGTTAGGATCGGTGCTACTCGTGCTCTCTATCCACCCTGGCCCTGGCAGTCCTGGCCCTGCAGCTATGCCCTCACAGTGAATGGGAACTGCTGCCTGATGTTTTTTGAGCTGCGCCACTGCTGCTGCTGCTGCTGCTGCTGACGCCTTGATGAATGAATTAGTGGGATTATGGGCCATACTGGCCTGTGATAGCAAGGTCATGAAGGCAGAGGTGCAGATGGTCCTGTCAGTCCTATTTCTGCATTTTTCTGGAAACCAAGGAATCTCTTTTGATCCTGTGAGGCACTGAGTTTGCAAAGTCATGGTTCCTTTGTTGTTGTTGTTGTTTCCCTTTGGAAAGCATGCCTATTTGAGATGGCATCCCTGTTTGGAGCCAGCTGAGCTTCTCTCCCATGATATCTGATCATTTCAGTGAATCAATGGAGAGGGTTCAGGAGGTGGTGATGACCATTTCAGGATGGCTCTCTCCAGTTCAAGTCCTGAGTGGGACTCAGAATTCAAACTATATCAAACTATATCAACTCCGTTGGAAGGTTCCCTTCCTTGTCATCCTGTGAATAAGCTCTACATTAACTTCCTGGATTGTTCAGTGCTTTTTTTCAAGATGGAAAGTCCTGTTTGTGGTGGCTTTTGTATGGTTAGGAATTGGGGGTCTCCTTCTGATGCCAAAGTTAGTTTTGCTATTTTATTTCCTTCATATATATTCACAGATGACTATTGTTGTAGAGTTACAGAGTTCCTATGTTCAGTTCAGTACTTTTTCTCCTCTGATAGGCAGAAAGACAAAACACATTCCAAAGGCTCCTATCCTATCTTGCCTCCTCTGGCAACCAAGGGTAAAACACGTTCTCAGGAGACTTTCTCATAAAGTAGGTGTAGCCTGTACAGTTAGTAGCAAGAAAGAGGGACTCCAGAGAAGGTGGAATGAAAAGGGGGAGATTTCCTCCTTATTGTGCTTACAGTTGGGAATTCTTGTCAATTATGCTACTTTTCCAAACTTAGAAAACCCAATTTGCCCTATGTGGGGGGGACATTTTTCCATATCTGCCCCTGGAGGCCTCCAGTTAGACCAGATTTGATATTACTTCCTATACTAATATTGTCCCAAAAGTGTGTTTTGTTTCTCACTCATTCGGGCATTGCTTCCTCCACACTGCAGTGCCTTTGGAATGCAGCCCATTGCCCAACTTTTTCGCAACCTTGATGCTTCTCCATGAGACAGAAAGTGCAATTGCATTTCCAAATGCCAAAACCAATGAGCCAGAGCATCCCGTGCAGATACAGGCCTGCAGCTGTTTCTGAAGAACATTTTGGTTCCTGCCCAGGGCAGCGGATGCATCCCCTCTGTGACTGCTGCTCCTTCCCTGGTGCCCATGGGTAGTCGGTACAGAGTTCTGCCAGGGGAATGGAAAAGGCTGGGGATGTCTGCTGACAGTAGATTGCAGTGGAAAATGTTGGGAAAATGTTTGACTGTAGCAAACTGTGAATTCCTTTACCTATAATAGACAGTGCTTAGTCCTGTATTCTTCCGTTGCGGTGATTAAAGTGTGCAAGTGGCTGTCTTTGCCTTGAGAATAAAGAGAGTGGTTCTGTTAAGATGGTAGCTGGAATGCATTCAAGGGGATGAAAGTGATTTTAGGAGGCTCTTGACCACCAAAGGAGAATTTGAGGAATGGGATGGTCCGCAAACAATTGTTTCAGGGACCAGAGTCGTGACTGAGGCCCTGCCATATTTGATCCATGTTTCAGCAGGTTGACAAGACAATGAAGAAAACGGTATTGTTTAATACTGGGAAGTTGTCCTTGAAAGAGAAGCAATGTATTGTTCAGTCAGTGGTCAGTTCACCTTTGAAAAAGGAACAATGCATGATGGAGCCATTGTTGGCATGCAGTCAGTCGAGGTCTCATCTCACGTGATAGCCATGTGTGAGCTGATGCTGGCACTGGGAAAATTCCACTCCTGGCTCGGGGGTGGAGGGGTGAGAAGGATGAGATGCACACTGATTTGATCCAGGGCATGTCCTGAAATTTCACTGCCTACCTGGCAGATCTTGACAGTTTGACTGCTTCCAAAGTGGAATAAAGGAAGAGGTGTACATACACAGGAGCCCTGGGCATGTCCAATAAACGTGGAGTTACGTGGAGACATTTGTTAGGAATTATTTCAACAATATTATTTTATGCCAACAGTGTCTTCTCTCCTAGTTCCGTGCAATGGTTAGGGCCATTTTCTTGGTCTGGTTTCCTTCCATTTGGTGCCATCTGAGTGCTTAGTTCAGGTATAGGCTGTGGGTGCTTGGGGCACTATTGGAGTTGCTCTTGGATCCCTTGAACAACAGGGTTTGTCTCACAAGGGGACTTTGTTCTGCTTTGAGAACTTCCCATGCTAATTTGTGTTCGCTGTGTGGAAGGTTGGGCTGCTTTGCATAAATTCACAGACCAATGCAGAACGTTTGCTTTGTGATGTCAGGGCATGGTTGCCATGTTGATGTGGTGACATCAGAAGGTTGCTTTGGTGTGCAGAAGGCCTCAGTGCCAGAGCCGCCCTTGGGTGTGCTCAGCATAGGAGCATCCTCCTGATTGTCAGTGGGCAGCTGCCTACTGACAAGAGCCTTGTTTTTTCTTGTGTTTCAGCACAGTCTGCAAACTTGCACAGCAGTGCTACAATGATTGAGCAACTTGTTGCTGCAGTTTGCACTGTGTATGGTATCTCTTATTCGGCCTATTACCTGACTAACCTGGCATGTAAGTAGAGATTTTCCCAGGGTGTAACCTAACCTGGCTTTTGTATGTCTTCCTGCTCTTTGTTAGTGACTGGGTTGATTTTGAAACAGAAAGAGCATTAGGATGCCACTGGCAAAGCTCCTGTCAACATGTACTGCTGAAAACAAGGAGCCTGTAGCCAGGGGGCTGCAGGCAGAAAAACAGCTGTCCTGCTTCGCTGCCAACAGAACTTCCACAGCTCAGAGGGATTTTGGGCAAGATTTTCTGGCCAACTCTTTTCACCAAGTCAATGAGAATTAGTGGATGCAACTAATTAAAAAAACCAAAAGTACCTGAAGGAGAGCATAAAAAAGGCTGCTTTAGATATAGGGCAGAAAAGAAGCATTGAGTGTTAAAGAACTATATCCATTATAGTGGTCAAATTTGCATAAATATGCTGGCAAGATAAGCCAAAGCATAATTAGAGCAAAGAATATTGCACTGTTCTCTTGATGGCAGTGTGAAAGATATCTCCTTAACCATCATCTCTTTATCCACCATCTCCTCATCTATGTCATTCGCATCCTCTCTCTCATCCACCACCTGGATGCTTGTGGTGAATGAAAAAATGCTCTCCGATAGGGTTGACTGGCTCTGTGGGATTCATCAGTTCAGACATTTGTCTAAAAGAGACTTCTTCAATTTCCTTGCCCACTCCAGGTCACCTCAGACATATCTACATAGCTGCCAAATCTGAGGTGAGTGACAAAAGAACGTTTGATGATCCAAGTGTTTAAGAAATGACAAGAAAACAGTAATCTTAGCCCATGGCAGGAGAGCGTGGAGGTTAACCTGGGAGGAGTGAAAGCCAAAACATATCCATGCCTGCAGCAGCAACAGCTGGCGATTTCCTAATTTTCCATTTCAGAGCTTTACACAAGTCAAAGCTCAGTTTTCAGAGGGAACGTTGCTTGCTGGTAGTAACCAGGGTGGACTATTGAATTAGGAGCAAGGTGCAATTCTGTTCAATCAGCCCGTCCTCACTGGACTGGAGTGACTTCAGAGTCCCATTGCTATGAGAGTTGATGATTTTGCCTTAGTGGAGCAACTTGTAGAGCTGAAGAGAAATAAGGTTAGGAATGATAGGCAATGGCCTGTCCCTGATGCTTCTCTCTGTCCACAGAGCCCTGAACCGATAACAGACTCTGCAGTGACTCACTCAGTTCCTGGAGACGAGGCCAAAGAGGTGCAAAAGGATCGCAAGCCTCTGGCTGCAGTCAGGGAAGAAGCTGAGCATTCTGAGCTGGTAAGTGCCAGTTGTGGCTGGTGCCGTCTTTAGTGCGAGACAGAGCTGCAAGATCCTGACCAGCCAGCACTTGGTGTTGCTGGCTGAGGATGCTGAGTGCTGGAATGCTGCCAGGAGCTAGCAATCCCCCCAGCCAGTGAGAGCTGGAGAATGGGCTTTGACCTGTGCCGTTTAGGTCCCTGCCTGCTGGGATTCTGATAGGGGCCGGCCTGAAGCATGAAGGCTTCCCGGCCCCAGAGGAGGGAGCATGTCCAAGACACTGAGCTCAGCCGAGATGGATATGTAGGGGCCAGTGTGGTCTGAAGAGACCGGTCCCTCTCCAGAGTCTGGTCAAGGGGCTGCAGGCAGAGAAAGGTGTGATCGGATCCCAGAGGCTCTTTGGGGTGCTTGGTCCCCACGAGCTTCTGGGCCGTGCTTACTTGGGAGCATTTCCGAGACACACTGTGGAGTTGCCGCTAGAAGTGAGAGATTTGGTGCCTTTCTTGCCAAGTCCTTCCTTTGCCTCTTCTGGCAGAGCGCTCCGTATCAGCATCCCCTCTGAGTCCTCCTGTCATTTGATTAGCTGCAACGAGTTGATTGTGTTGTTCACGAGTCCTTGTGGGCCTGGTCCTGTCTGTTGTGCAAAAAAGAGACAGAAATGGCATAGTTCTGGACCCATTTGTGAGGCAAAACCCAGCGGCAACATGTGTCTCTTGATACTTTCTGTGGTGTGGTCTGCCTTGATAAGTGCCCTTGAAAATGTGCATTGCAGCCTGGAGAGGGGAGAAGGCGGAAAGGCTTGGATTGCTTTCTTGTGTTGCTAAGAACAGGAAAGGCATCTCGCAATTGCGGATGCTGCATCCTAAATCCAAGGTGCAACTTTGCACTGGGGGAGCCACCTGGGAGAAAAAGGAGCCAGGGCTTGCGGTCAACAGCAGCTGAACATGAGGCGGTGTGATCCCAGCTGGCCGAGAAGGCCAAGGGCATGGTGGCCTGTGTCAGCAGTAGTGGGGCAGCAGGAGCAGGGCAGTGCCCTGTGCCCTGTGCTGGGTATCGGTGCTGTGGCCGCAGCTGGAGTGCTGTGAGCAGTTCTGGGCCCATCTGAAGCAGAAAGACATTGAGGGGCTGGAGCGTGTCCAGAGAAGGACACGGCAGCTGGGGACAGGTGGGAGCACAAGCCCAATGAGGAGGTGCTGCGGGAGCTTTAGGCAGGGGAAAGGGAGGCTCATCAGCAAACTTGCAGGCTCACTTCCAGAAATGCCTACATGACAATGCTCCCCGCAAGGGCTGATCTCATTCCAAGAATGCCCTCACTGCATCCAGATGCTTTACACACTGGAGTAGGGGGCACTTGGATCCTTTGCTTGGTGGGCTCCTTCCTTTGCCATTCGGAGAAGCCCCGTTCATTTGGTCTTTTAGCATCAAGCAAAAGTTCTTTTGCTCAAGATTTCCTCCACCTTTGCGGCACCGGCTGACATTCTGAGAGTGTTTTAGTTTTCCATGTCTGCAGTAGCAACAGCTGGCTATTTCCTAATTTTCCGTTTCAGAGCTTTACACAAGTGAAAGCCCAGTTTTCAGAGAGAAGGTTGCTTGCTGGTAGTAGCCAGGGTGGACTACTGAATTCGGAGTCATGTGCACGTCTGTTCAGTCAGCCCGTCCTCACTGGACGGGAGTGAATTAGAGTCCCATTGCTATGAGAGTTGATGATTTTGCCTTAGTGGAGCAACTTGTAGTGCTGAAGAGAAATAACTTTAGGAATGATAGGCAATGGCCTGTCCCTGATGCTTCTCTCTGTCCACAGAGCCCTGAACCGATAACAGACTCTGAAGTGACTACCTCAATTCCTGGAGACGAGGCCAAAGAAGTGCAAAATGACTGCAAGCCTCTGGAGGCAGTCACAGAAGAAGCTGAGCATTCTGAGCCGGTAAGTGCCAGTTGTGGCTGGTGCCGTCTTTAGTGCGAGACAGAGCTGCAAGATCCTGACCAGCCAGCACTTGGTGTTGCTGGCTGAGGATGCTGAGTGCTGGAATGCTGCCAGGAGCTAGCAATCCCCCCAGCCAGTGAGCGCTGGAGAATGGGCTTGGACCTGTGCCGTTTAGGTCCCTGCCTGCTGGGATTCTGATAGGGGCCGGCCTGAAGCATGAAGGCTTCCCGGCCCCAGAGGAGGGAGCATGTCCAAGACACTGAGCTCAGCCGTGTTGGATACGTAGGGGCCAGTGTGGTCTGAAGAGACCGGTCCCTTTCCAGAGTGTGGTCAAGGAGTTGGAGGCACAGAAAGGCTTGATCTGACCCCAGAGGCTCTTTGGGGTGCTTGGTCCCCATGAGCTTCTGGGCCGTGCTTACTTGGGAGCATTTCCGAGACACTGTGGAGTTGCCGCTAGAAGTGAGAGATTTGGTGCCTTTCTTGCCAAGTCCTTCCTTTGCCTCTTCTGGCAGAGCACTCGGTAGTAGAGTCTAGTCTGAGTGCACCTGTCTTTTGATAAGCTGCAAAGAGTTGATTGTGTTGTTCACGAGTCCTTGTGAGCCTACTTCTGTCTGGTGTGGCAAAAGAACTGCATAGTTCTGGATCCATTTGTGAGGCAAAACCCAGAGGCTGCATGTGTCTCTTGATACTTTCTGTTGTGTTGTCTGCCTTGATAACTACCCTTGAAAATGTGCATTGCAGCCTGGAGAGGGGAGAAGGCGGAAAGACTTGGACTGCTTTCTTGTGTTGCTAAGAACAGGAAAGGCATCTCGGAATTGCGGATGCTGCATCCTAAATCCAAGGTGCAACTCTGCACCTGGGGAGCTGCCTGGGAGAGAAAGGAGCCAGGGCTTGCGGTCAACAGCAGCTGAACATGAGGCGGTGTGATCCCAGCTGGCCGAGAAGGCCAAGGGCATGGTGGCCTGTGTCAGCAGTAGTGGGGCAGCAGGAGCAGGGCAGTGCCCTGTGCCCTGTGCTGGGCATCGGTGCTGTGGCCGCAGCTGGAGTGCTGTGAGCAGTTCTGGGCCCATCTGAAGCAGAAAGACATTGAGGGGCTGGAGCGTGTCCAGAGAAGGACACGGCAGCTGGGGACAGGTGGGAGCACAAGCCCAATGAGGAGGTGCTGCGGGAGCTTTAGGCAGGGGAAAGGGAGGCTCATCAGCAACCTTGCAGGCTCACTTCCAGAAATGCCTACATGACAGTGCTCCCCGCAAGGGCCGATCTCATTCCAAGAATGCCCTCACTGTATCCAGATGCTTTAGACACTGGAGTAGGGGGCACTTGGATCCTTTGCTTGGTGGGCTCCTTCCTTTGCCATTCGGAGAAGCCCCGTTCATTTGGTCTTTTAGCATCAAGCAAAAGTTCTTTTGCTCAAGATTTCCTCCACTTTTGCGGCACCGGCTGACATTCTGAGAGTGTTTTAGTTTTCCATGTCTGCAGCAGCAACAGCTGGCTATTTCCTAATTTTCCATTTCAGAGCTTTACACAAGTGAAAGCCCAGTTTTCAGAGAGAAGGTTGCTTGCTGGTAGTAGCCAGGGTGGACTACTGAATTGGGAGCCATGTGCACGTCTGTTCAGTCAGCCTGTCCTCACTGGACGGGAGTGACTTTAGAGTCCTATTGCTATGAGAGTTGATGATTTTACCTTAGTGGAGCAACTTGTAGAGCTGAAGAGAAATAAGGTTAGGAATGATAGGCAATGGCCTGTCCCTGATGCTTCTCTCTGTCCACAGAGCCCTGAACCGATAACAGACTCTGAAGTGACTCACTCAGTTCCTGGAGACGAGGCCAAAGAGGTGCAGAAGGATCGCAAGCCTCTGGCTGCAGTCACAGAAGAAGCTGAGCATTCTGAGCTGGTAAGTGCCAGTTGTGGCTGGTGCCGTCTTTAGTGCGAGACAGAGCTGCAAGATCCTGACCAGCCAGCACTTGGTGTTGCTGGCTGAGGATGCTGAGTGCTGGAATGCTGCCAGGAGCTAGCAATCCCCCCAGCCAGTGAGCGCTGGAGAATAGGCTTTGACCTGTGCCGTTTAGGTCTCAGCTTGCTGGGATTCTGATAGGGGCCTGCCTGAAGCATGAAGGCTTCCCGGCCCCAGAGGAGGGAGCATGTCCAAGACACTGAGCTCAGCCGAGATGGATATGTAGGGGCCAGTGTGGTCTGAAGAGACCGGTCCCTCTCCAGAGTCTGGTCAAGGGGCTGCAGGCAGAGAAAGGTGTGATCGGATCCCAGAGGCTCTTTGGGGTGCTTGGTCCCCACGAGCTTCTGGGCCGTGCTTACTTGGGAGCATTTCCGAGACACACTGTGGAGTTGCCGCTAGAAGTGAGAGATTTGGTGCCTTTCTTGCCAAGTCCTTCCTTTGCCTCTTCTGGCAGAGCGCTCCGTATCAGCATCCCCTCTGAGTCCTCCTGTCATTTGATTAGCTGCAACGAGTTGATTGTGTTGTTCACGAGTCCTTGTGGGCCTGGTCCTGTCTGTTGTGCAAAAAAGAGACAGAAATGGCATAGTTCTGGACCCATTTGTGAGGCAAAACCCAGCGGCAACATGTGTCTCTTGATACTTTCTGTGGTGTGGTCTGCCTTGATAAGTGCCCTTGAAAATGTGCATTGCAGCCTGGAGAGGGGAGAAGGCGGAAAGGCTTGGATTGCTTTCTTGTGTTGCTAAGAACAGGAAAGGCATCTCGCAATTGCGGATGCTGCATCCTAAATCCAAGGTGCAACTTTGCACTGGGGGAGCCACCTGGGAGAAAAAGGAGCCAGGGCTTGCGGTCAACAGCAGCTGAACATGAGGCGGTGTGATCCCAGCTGGCCGAGAAGGCCAAGGGCATGGTGGCCTGTGTCAGCAGTAGTGGGGCAGCAGGAGCAGGGCAGTGCCCTGTGCCCTGTGCTGGGTATCGGTGCTGTGGCCGCAGCTGGAGTGCTGTGAGCAGTTCTGGGCCCATCTGAAGCAGAAAGACATTGAGGGGCTGGAGCGTGTCCAGAGAAGGACACGGCAGCTGGGGACAGGTGGGAGCACAAGCCCAATGAGGAGGTGCTGCGGGAGCTTTAGGCAGGGGAAAGGGAGGCTCATCAGCAAACTTGCAGGCTCACTTCCAGAAATGCCTACATGACAATGCTCCCCGCAAGGGCTGATCTCATTCCAAGAATGCCCTCACTGCATCCAGATGCTTTACACACTGGAGTAGGGGGCACTTGGATCCTTTGCTTGGTGGGCTCCTTCCTTTGCCATTCGGAGAAGCCCCGTTCATTTGGTCTTTTAGCATCAAGCAAAAGTTCTTTTGCTCAAGATTTCCTCCACCTTTGCGGCACCGGCTGACATTCTGAGAGTGTTTTAGTTTTCCATGTCTGCAGTAGCAACAGCTGGCTATTTCCTAATTTTCCGTTTCAGAGCTTTACACAAGTGAAAGCCCAGTTTTCAGAGAGAAGGTTGCTTGCTGGTAGTAGCCAGGGTGGACTACTGAATTCGGAGTCATGTGCACGTCTGTTCAGTCAGCCCGTCCTCACTGGACGGGAGTGAATTAGAGTCCCATTGCTATGAGAGTTGATGATTTTGCCTTAGTGGAGCAACTTGTAGTGCTGAAGAGAAATAACTTTAGGAATGATAGGCAATGGCCTGTCCCTGATGCTTCTCTCTGTCCACAGAGCCCTGAACCGATAACAGACTCTGAAGTGACTACCTCAATTCCTGGAGACGAGGCCAAAGAAGTGCAAAATGACTGCAAGCCTCTGGAGGCAGTCACAGAAGAAGCTGAGCATTCTGAGCCGGTAAGTGCCAGTTGTGGCTGGTGCCGTCTTTAGTGCGAGACAGAGCTGCAAGATCCTGACCAGCCAGCACTTGGTGTTGCTGGCTGAGGATGCTGAGTGCTGGAATGCTGCCAGGAGCTAGCAATCCCCCCAGCCAGTGAGCGCTGGAGAATGGGCTTGGACCTGTGCCGTTTAGGTCCCTGCCTGCTGGGATTCTGATAGGGGCCGGCCTGAAGCATGAAGGCTTCCCGGCCCCAGAGGAGGGAGCATGTCCAAGACACTGAGCTCAGCCGTGTTGGATACGTAGGGGCCAGTGTGGTCTGAAGAGACCAGTCCCTTTCCAGAGTGTGGTCAAGGAGTTGGAGGCACAGAAAGGCTTGATCTGACCCCAGAGGCTCTTTGGGGTGCTTGGTCCCCATGAGCTTCTGGGCCGTGCTTACTTGGGAGCATTTCCGAGACACTGTGGAGTTGCCGCTAGAAGTGAGAGATTTGGTGCCTTTCTTGCCAAGTCCTTCCTTTGCCTCTTCTGGCAGAGCACTCGGTAGTAGAGTCTAGTCTGAGTGCACCTGTCTTTTGATAAGCTGCAAAGAGTTGATTGTGTTGTTCACGAGTCCTTGTGAGCCTACTTCTGTCTGGTGTGGCAAAAGAACTGCATAGTTCTGGATCCATTTGTGAGGCAAAACCCAGAGGCTGCATGTGTCTCTTGATACTTTCTGTTGTGTTGTCTGCCTTGATAACTACCCTTGAAAATGTGCATTGCAGCCTGGAGAGGGGAGAAGGCGGAAAGACTTGGACTGCTTTCTTGTGTTGCTAAGAACAGGAAAGGCATCTCGGAATTGCGGATGCTGCATCCTAAATCCAAGGTGCAACTCTGCACCTGGGGAGCTGCCTGGGAGAGAAAGGAGCCAGGGCTTGCGGTCAACAGCAGCTGAACATGAGGCGGTGTGATCCCAGCTGGCCGAGAAGGCCAAGGGCATGGTGGCCTGTGTCAGCAGTAGTGGGGCAGCAGGAGCAGGGCAGTGCCCTGTGCCCTGTGCTGGGCATCGGTGCTGTGGCCGCAGCTGGAGTGCTGTGAGCAGTTCTGGGCCCATCTGAAGCAGAAAGACATTGAGGGGCTGGAGCGTGTCCAGAGAAGGACACGGCAGCTGGGGACAGGTGGGAGCACAAGCCCAATGAGGAGGTGCTGCGGGAGCTTTAGGCAGGGGAAAGGGAGGCTCATCAGCAACCTTGCAGGCTCACTTCCAGAAATGCCTACATGACAGTGCTCCCCGCAAGGGCCGATCTCATTCCAAGAATGCCCTCACTGTATCCAGATGCTTTAGACACTGGAGTAGGGGGCACTTGGATCCTTTGCTTGGTGGGCTCCTTCCTTTGCCATTCGGAGAAGCCCCGTTCATTTGGTCTTTTAGCATCAAGCAAAAGTTCTTTTGCTCAAGATTTCCTCCACTTTTGCGGCACCGGCTGACATTCTGAGAGTGTTTTAGTTTTCCATGTCTGCAGCAGCAACAGCTGGCTATTTCCTAATTTTCCATTTCAGAGCTTTACACAAGTCAAAGCTCAGTTTTCAGAGAGAAGGTTGCTTGCTGGTAGTAGCCAGGGTGGACTACTGAATTGGGAGCCATGTGCACGTCTGTTCAGTCAGCCTGTCCTCACTGGACGGGAGTGACTTTAGAGTCCTATTGCTATGAGAGTTGATGATTTTACCTTAGTGGAGCAACTTGTAGAGCTGAAGAGAAATAAGGTTAGGAATGATAGGCAATGGCCTGTCCCTGATGCTTCTCTCTGTCCACAGAGCCCTGAACCGATAACAGACTCTGAAGTGACTCACTCAGTTCCTGGAGACGAGGCCAAAGAGGTGCAGAAGGATCGCAAGCCTATGGCTGCTGTCACGGAAGAAGCTGAGCATTCTGAGCCGGTAAGTGCCAGTTGTGGCTGGTGCCGTCTTTAGTGCGAGACAGAGCTGCAAGATCCTGACCAGCCAGCACTTGGTGTTGCTGGCTGAGGATGCTGAGTGCTGGAATGTTGCCAGGAGCTAGCAATCCCCCCAGCCAGTGAGCGCTGGAGAATAGGCTTTGACCTGTGCCGTTTAGGTCTCAGCTTGCTGGGATTCTGATAGGGGCCGGCCTGAAGCATGAAGGCTTCCCGGCCCCAGAGGAGGGAGCATGTCCAAGACACTGAGCTCAGCCGTGTTGGATACGTAGGGGCCAGTGTGGTCTGAAGAGACCGGTCCCTTTCCAGAGTGTGGTCAAGGAGTTGGAGGCACAGAAAGGCTTGATCTGACCCCAGAGGCTCTTTGGGGTGCTTGGTCCCCATGAGCTTCTGGGCCGTGCTTACTTGGGAGCATTTCCGAGACACACTGTGGAGTTGCCGCTAGAAGTGAGAGATTTGGTGCCTTTCTTGCCAAGTCCTTCCTTTGCCTCTTCTGGCAGAGCACTCAGTAGCAGAGTCTAGTCTGAGTGCACCTGTCTTTTGATAAGCTGCAACGAGTTGATTGTGTTGTTCACGAGTCCTTGTGAGCCTACTTCTGTCTGGTGTGGCAAAAGAACTGCATAGTTCTGGATCCATTTGTGAGGCAAAACCCAGAGGCTGCATGTGTCTCTTGATACTTTCTGTTGTGTGGTCTGCCTTGATAAGTGCCCTTGAAAATGTGCATTGCAGCCTGGAGAGGGGAGAAGGCGGAAAGACTTGGATTGCTTTCTTGTGTTGCTAAGAACAGGAAAGGCATCTCGGAATTGCGGATGCTGCATCCTAAATCCAAGGTGCAACTCTGCACTGGGAGAGCCGCCTGGGAGAAAAAGGAGCCAGGGCTTGCGGTCAACAGCAGCTGAACATGAGGCGGTGTGATCCCAGCTGGCCGAGAAGGCCAAGGGCATGGTGGCCTGTGTCAGCAGTAGTGGGGCAGCAGGAGCAGGGCAGTGCCCTGTGCCCTGTGCTGGGCATCGGTGCTGTGGCCGCAGCTGGAGTGCTGTGAGCAGTTCTGGGCCCATCTGAAGCAGAAAGACATTGAGGGGCTGGAGCGTGTCCAGAGAAGGACACGGCAGCTGGGGACAGGTGGGAGCACAAGCCCAATGAGGAGGTGCTGCGGGAGCTTTAGGCAGGGGAAAGGGAGGCTCATCAGCAACCTTGCAGGCTCACTTCCAGAAATGCCTACATGACAGTGCTCCCCGCAAGGGCCGTTCTCATTCCAAGAATGCCCTCACTGCATCCAGATGCTTTAGACACTGGAGTAGGGGGCACTTGGATCCTTTGCTTGGTGGGCTCCTTCCTTTGCCAGTCGGAGAAGCCCCGCTCATTTTGTCTTTTTGCAGCAAGCAGAAGTGCTTTTGCTGAAGACTTCCTCCCCTTTGGCAGCACCGGCTGACATTCTGAGAGTGTTTTAGTTTTCCATGTCTGCAGTAGCAACAGCTGGCTATTTCCTAATTTTCCATTTCAGAGCTTTACACAAGTCAAAGCCCAGTTTTCAGAGAGAAGGTTGCTTGCTGATAGTAGCCAGGGTGGACTACTGAATTCGGAGTCATGTGCACGTCTGTTCAGTCAGCCCGTCCTCACTGGACGGGAGTGAATTAGAGTCCCATTGCTATGAGAGTTGATGATTTTGCCTTAGTGGAGCAACTTGTAGTGCTGAAGAGAAATAACTTTAGGAATGATAGGCAATGGCCTGTCCCTGATGCTTCTCTCTGTCCACAGAGCCCTGAACCGATAACAGACTCTGAAGTGACTACCTCAATTCCTGGAGACGAGGCCAAAGAAGTGCAAAATGACTGCAAGCCTCTGGCTGCAGTCACAGAAGAAGCTGAGCATTCTGAGCTGGTAAGTGCCAGTTGTGGCTGGTGCCGTCTTTAGTGCGAGACAGAGCTGCAAGATCCTGACCAGCCAGCACTTGGTGTTGCTGGCTGAGGATGCTGAGTGCTGGAATGCTGCCAGGAGCTAGCAATCCCCCCAGCCAGTGAGCGCTGGAGAATAGGCTTTGACCTGTGCCGTTTAGGTCTCAGCTTGCTGGGATTCTGATAGGGGCCTGCCTGAAGCATGAAGGCTTCCCGGCCCCAGAGGAGGGAGCATGTCCAAGACACTGAGCTCAGCCGTGTTGGATACATAGGGGCCAGTGTGGTCTGAAGAGACCGGTCCCTCTCCAGAGTCTGGTCAAGGGGCTGCAGGCAGAGAAAGGTGTGATCTGACCTCAGAGGCTCTTTGGGGTGCTTGGTCCCCACGAGCTTCTGGGCCGTGCTTACTTGGGAGCATTTCCGAGACACACTGTGGAGTTGCCGCTAGAAGTGAGAGATTTGGTGCCTTTCTTGCCAAGTCCTTCCTTTGCCTCTTCTGGCAGAGCACTCAGTAGCAGAGTCTAGTCTGAGTGCACCTGTCTTTTGATAAGCTGCAACGAGTTGATTGTGTTGTTCACGAGTCCTTGTGAGCCTACTTCTGTCTGGTGTGGCAAAAGAACTGCATAGTTCTGGATCCATTTGTGAGGCAAAACCCAGAGGCTGCATGTGTCTCTTGATACTTTCTGTTGTGTGGTCTGCCTTGATAAGTGCCCTTGAAAATGTGCATTGCAGCCTGGAGAGGGGAGAAGGCGGAAAGGCTTGGATTGCTTTCTTGTGTTGCTAAGAACAGGAAAGGCATCTCGGAATTGCGGATGCTGCATCCTAAATCCAAGGTGCAACTCTGCACTGGGGGAGCCACCTGGGAGAAAAAGGAGCCAGGGCTTGCGGTCAACAGCAGCTGAACATGAGGCGGTGTGATCCCAGCTGGCCGAGAAGGCCAAGGGCATGGTGGCCTGTGTCAGCAGTAGTGGGGCAGCAGGAGCAGGGCAGGGACCTGTGCCCTGTGCTGGGCATCGGTGCTGTGGCCGCAGCTGGAGTGCTGTGAGCAGTTCTGGGCCCATCTGAAGCAGAAAGACATTGAGGGGCTGGAGCGTGTCCAGAGAAGGACACGGCAGCTGGGGACAGGTGGGAGCACAAGCCCAATGAGGAGGTGCTGCGGGAGCTTTAGGCAGGGGAAAGGGAGGCTCATCAGCAACCTTGCAGGCTCACTTCCAGAAATGCCTACATGACAGTGCTCCCCGCAAGGGCCGTTCTCATTCCAAGAATGCCCTCACTGCATCCAGATGCTTTAGACACTGGAGTAGGGGGCACTTGGATCCTTTGCTTGGTGGGCTCCTTCCTTTGCCAGTCGGAGAAGCCCCGCTCATTTTGTCTTTTTGCAGCAAGCAGAAGTGCTTTTGCTGAAGACTTCCTCCCCTTTGGCAGCACCGGCTGACATTCTGAGAGTGTTTTAGTTTTCCATGTCTGCAGTAGCAACAGCTGGCTATTTCCTAATTTTCCATTTCAGAGCTTTACACAAGTCAAAGCCCAGTTTTCAGAGAGAAGGTTGCTTGCTGATAGTAGCCAGGGTGGACTACTGAATTCGGAGTCATGTGCACGTCTGTTCAGTCAGCCCGTCCTCACTGGACGGGAGTGAATTAGAGTCCCATTGCTATGAGAGTTGATGATTTTGCCTTAGTGGAGCAACTTGTAGTGCTGAAGAGAAATAACTTTAGGAATGATAGGCAATGGCCTGTCCCTGATGCTTCTCTCTCTCCACAGAGCCCTGAACCGATAACAAACTCTGAAGTGACTACCTCAATTCCTGGAGACGAGGCCAAAGAAGTGCAAAATGACTGCAAGCCTCTGGCTGCAGTCACAGAAGAAGCTGAGCATTCTGAGCTGGTAAGTGCCAGTTGTGGCTGGTGCCGTCTTTAGTGCGAGACAGAGCTGCAAGATCCTGACCAGCCAGCACTTGGTGTTGCTGGCTGAGGATGCTGAGTGCTGGAATGCTGCCAGGAGCTAGCAATCCCCCCAGCCAGTGAGCGCTGGAGAATAGGCTTTGACCTGTGCCGTTTAGGTCTCAGCTTGCTGGGATTCTGATAGGGGCCTGCCTGAAGCATGAAGGCTTCCCGGCCCCAGAGGAGGGAGCATGTCCAAGACACTGAGCTCAGCCGTGTTGGATACATAGGGGCCAGTGTGGTCTGAAGAGACCGGTCCCTCTCCAGAGTCTGGTCAAGGGGCTGCAGGCAGAGAAAGGTGTGATCTGACCCCAGAGGCTCTTTGGGGTGCTTGGTCCCCATGAGCTTCTGGGCCGTGCTTACTTGGGAGCATTTCCGAGACACACTGTGGAGTTGCCGCTAGAAGTGAGAGATTTGGTGCCTTTCTTGCCAAGTCCTTCCTTTGCCTCTTCTGGCAGAGCACTCAGTAGCAGAGTCTAGTCTGAGTGCACCTGTCTTTTGATAAGCTGCAACGAGTTGATTGTGTTGTTCACGAGTCCTTGTGAGCCTACTTCTGTCTGGTGTGGCAAAAGAACTGCATAGTTCTGGATCCATTTGTGAGGCAAAACCCAGAGGCTGCATGTGTCTCTTGATACTTTCTGTTGTGTGGTCTGCCTTGATAAGTGCCCTTGAAAATGTGCATTGCAGCCTGGAGAGGGGAGAAGGCGGAAAGGCTTGGATTGCTTTCTTGTGTTGCTAAGAACAGGAAAGGCATCTCGGAATTGCGGATGCTGCATCCTAAATCCAAGGTGCAACTCTGCACCTGGGGAGCTGCCTGGGAGAAAAAGGAGCCAGGGCTTGCGGTCAACAGCAGCTGAACATGAGGCGGTGTGATCCCAGCTGGCCGAGAAGGCCAAGGGCATGGTGGCCTGTGTCAGCAGTAGTGGGGCAGCAGGAGCAGGGCAGGGACCTGTGCCCTGTGCTGGGCATCGGTGCTGTGGCCGCAGCTGGAGTGCTGTGAGCAGTTCTGGGCCCATCTGAAGCAGAAAGACATTGAGGGGCTGGAGCGTGTCCAGAGAAGGACACGGCAGCTGGGGACAGGTGGGAGCACAAGCCCAATGAGGAGGTGCTGCGGGAGCTTTAGGCAGGGGAAAGGGAGGCTCATCAGCAACCTTGCAGGCTCACTTCCAGAAATGCCTACATGACAGTGCTCCCCGCAAGGGCCGTTCTCATTCCAAGAATGCCCTCACTGCATCCAGATGCTTTAGACACTGGAGTAGGGGGCACTTGGATCCTTTGCTTGGTGGGCTCCTTCCTTTGCCAGTCGGAGAAGCCCCGCTCATTTTGTCTTTTTGCAGCAAGCAGAAGTGCTTTTGCTGAAGACTTCCTCCCCTTTGGCAGCACCGGCTGACATTCTGAGAGTGTTTTAGTTTTCCATGTCTGCAGTAGCAACAGCTGGCTATTTCCTAATTTTCCATTTCAGAGCTTTACACAAGTCAAAGCCCAGTTTTCAGAGAGAAGGTTGCTTGCTGATAGTAGCCAGGGTGGACTACTGAATTCGGAGTCATGTGCACGTCTGTTCAGTCAGCCCGTCCTCACTGGACGGGAGTGAATTAGAGTCCCATTGCTATGACAGTTGATGATTTTGCCTTAGTGGAGCAACTTGTAGTGCTGAAGAGAAATAACTTTAGGAATGATAGGCAATGGCCTGTCCCTGATGCTTCTCTCTGTCCACAGAGCCCTGAACCGATAACAGACTCTGAAGTGACTACCTCAATTCCTGGAGACGAGGCCAAAGAAGTGCAAAATGACTGCAAGCCTCTGGCTGCAGTCACAGAAGAAGCTGAGCATTCTGAGCTGGTAAGTGCCAGTTGTGGCTGGTGCCGTCTTTAGTGCGAGACAGAGCTGCAAGATCCTGACCAGCCAGCACTTGGTGTTGCTGGCTGAGGATGCTGAGTGCTGGAATGCTGCCAGGAGCTAGCAATCCCCCCAGCCAGTGAGCGCTGGAGAATAGGCTTTGACCTGTGCCGTTTAGGTCTCAGCTTGCTGGGATTCTGATAGGGGCCTGCCTGAAGCATGAAGGCTTCCCGGCCCCAGAGGAGGGAGCATGTCCAAGACACTGAGCTCAGCCGTGTTGGATACATAGGGGCCAGTGTGGTCTGAAGAGACCGGTCCCTCTCCAGAGTCTGGTCAAGGGGCTGCAGGCAGAGAAAGGTGTGATCTGACCCCAGAGGCTCTTTGGGGTGCTTGGTCCCCATGAGCTTCTGGGCCGTGCTTACTTGGGAGCATTTCCGAGACACACTGTGGAGTTGCCGCTAGAAGTGAGAGATTTGGTGCCTTTCTTGCCAAGTCCTTCCTTTGCCTCTTCTGGCAGAGCACTCAGTAGCAGAGTCTAGTCTGAGTGCACCTGTCTTTTGATAAGCTGCAACGAGTTGATTGTGTTGTTCACGAGTCCTTGTGAGCCTACTTCTGTCTGGTGTGGCAAAAGAACTGCATAGTTCTGGATCCATTTGTGAGGCAAAACCCAGAGGCTGCATGTGTCTCTTGATACTTTCTGTTGTGTGGTCTGCCTTGATAAGTGCCCTTGAAAATGTGCATTGCAGCCTGGAGAGGGGAGAAGGCGGAAAGGCTTGGATTGCTTTCTTGTGTTGCTAAGAACAGGAAAGGCATCTCGGAATTGCGGATGCTGCATCCTAAATCCAAGGTGCAACTCTGCACCTGGGGAGCTGCCTGGGAGAAAAAGGAGCCAGGGCTTGCGGTCAACAGCAGCTGAACATGAGGCGGTGTGATCCCAGCTGGCCGAGAAGGCCAAGGGCATGGTGGCCTGTGTCAGCAGTAGTGGGGCAGCAGGAGCAGGGCAGGGACCTGTGCCCTGTGCTGGGCATCGGTGCTGTGGCCGCAGCTGGAGTGCTGTGAGCAGTTCTGGGCCCATCTGAAGCAGAAAGACATTGAGGGGCTGGAGCGTGTCCAGAGAAGGACACGGCAGCTGGGGACAGGTGGGAGCACAAGCCCAATGAGGAGGTGCTGCGGGAGCTTTAGGCAGGGGAAAGGGAGGCTCATCAGCAACCTTGCAGGCTCACTTCCAGAAATGCCTACATGACAGTGCTCCCCGCAAGGGCCGTTCTCATTCCAAGAATGCCCTCACTGCATCCAGATGCTTTAGACACTGGAGTAGGGGGCACTTGGATCCTTTGCTTGGTGGGCTCCTTCCTTTGCCAGTCGGAGAAGCCCCGCTCATTTTGTCTTTTTGCAGCAAGCAGAAGTGCTTTTGCTGAAGACTTCCTCCCCTTTGGCAGCACCGGCTGACATTCTGAGAGTGTTTTAGTTTTCCATGTCTGCAGTAGCAACAGCTGGCTATTTCCTAATTTTCCATTTCAGAGCTTTACACAAGTCAAAGCCCAGTTTTCAGAGAGAAGGTTGCTTGCTGATAGTAGCCAGGGTGGACTACTGAATTCGGAGTCATGTGCACGTCTGTTCAGTCAGCCCGTCCTCACTGGACGGGAGTGAATTAGAGTCCCATTGCTATGACAGTTGATGATTTTGCCTTAGTGGAGCAACTTGTAGTGCTGAAGAGAAATAACTTTAGGAATGATAGGCAATGGCCTGTCCCTGATGCTTCTCTCTGTCCACAGAGCCCTGAACCGATAACAGACTCTGAAGTGACTACCTCAATTCCTGGAGACGAGGCCAAAGAAGTGCAAAATGACTGCAAGCCTCTGGCTGCAGTCACAGAAGAAGCTGAGCATTCTGAGCTGGTAAGTGCCAGTTGTGGCTGGTGCCGTCTTTAGTGCGAGACAGAGCTGCAAGATCCTGACCAGCCAGCACTTGGTGTTGCTGGCTGAGGATGCTGAGTGCTGGAATGCTGCCAGGAGCTAGCAATCCCCCCAGCCAGTGAGCGCTGGAGAATAGGCTTTGACCTGTGCCGTTTAGGTCTCAGCTTGCTGGGATTCTGATAGGGGCCTGCCTGAAGCATGAAGGCTTCCCGGCCCCAGAGGAGGGAGCATGTCCAAGACACTGAGCTCAGCCGTGTTGGATACATAGGGGCCAGTGTGGTCTGAAGAGACCGGTCCCTCTCCAGAGTCTGGTCAAGGGGCTGCAGGCAGAGAAAGGTGTGATCTGACCCCAGAGGCTCTTTGGGGTGCTTGGTCCCCATGAGCTTCTGGGCCGTGCTTACTTGGGAGCATTTCCGAGACACACTGTGGAGTTGCCGCTAGAAGTGAGAGATTTGGTGCCTTTCTTGCCAAGTCCTTCCTTTGCCTCTTCTGGCAGAGCACTCAGTAGCAGAGTCTAGTCTGAGTGCACCTGTCTTTTGATAAGCTGCAACGAGTTGATTGTGTTGTTCACGAGTCCTTGTGAGCCTACTTCTGTCTGGTGTGGCAAAAGAACTGCATAGTTCTGGATCCATTTGTGAGGCAAAACCCAGAGGCTGCATGTGTCTCTTGATACTTTCTGTTGTGTGGTCTGCCTTGATAAGTGCCCTTGAAAATGTGCATTGCAGCCTGGAGAGGGGAGAAGGCGGAAAGGCTTGGATTGCTTTCTTGTGTTGCTAAGAACAGGAAAGGCATCTCGGAATTGCGGATGCTGCATCCTAAATCCAAGGTGCAACTCTGCACCTGGGGAGCTGCCTGGGAGAAAAAGGAGCCAGGGCTTGCGGTCAACAGCAGCTGAACATGAGGCGGTGTGATCCCAGCTGGCCGAGAAGGCCAAGGGCATGGTGGCCTGTGTCAGCAGTAGTGGGGCAGCAGGAGCAGGGCAGTGCCCTGTGCCCTGTGCTGGGCATCGGTGCTGTGGCCGCAGCTGGAGTGCTGTGAGCAGTTCTGGGCCCATCTGAAGCAGAAAGACATTGAGGGGCTGGAGCGTGTCCAGAGAAGGACACGGCAGCTGGGGACAGGTGGGAGCACAAGCCCAATGAGGAGGTGCTGCGGGAGCTTTAGGCAGGGGAAAGGGAGGCTCATCAGCAACCTTGCAGGCTCACTTCCAGAAATGCCTACATGACAGTGCTCCCCGCAAGGGCCGTTCTCATTCCAAGAATGCCCTCACTGCATCCAGATGCTTTAGACACTGGAGTAGGGGGCACTTGGATCCTTTGCTTGGTGGGCTCCTTCCTTTGCCAGTCGGAGAAGCCCCGCTCATTTTGTCTTTTTGCAGCAAGCAGAAGTGCTTTTGCTGAAGACTTCCTCCCCTTTGGCAGCACCGGCTGACATTCTGAGAGTGTTTTAGTTTTCCATGTCTGCAGTAGCAACAGCTGGCTATTTCCTAATTTTCCATTTCAGAGCTTTACACAAGTCAAAGCCCAGTTTTCAGAGAGAAGGTTGCTTGCTGATAGTAGCCAGGGTGGACTACTGAATTCGGAGTCATGTGCACGTCTGTTCAGTCAGCCCGTCCTCACTGGACGGGAGTGAATTAGAGTCCCATTGCTATGACAGTTGATGATTTTGCCTTAGTGGAGCAACTTGTAGTGCTGAAGAGAAATAAGGTTAGGAATGATAGGCAATGGCCTGTCCCTGATGCTTCTCTCTGTCCACAGAGCCCTGAACCGATAACAGACTCTGAAGTGACTACCTCAATTCCTGGAGACGAGGCCAAAGAAGTGCAAAATGACTGCAAGCCTCTGGCTGCAGTCACAGAAGAAGCTGAGCATTCTGAGCTGGTAAGTGCCAGTTGTGGCTGGTGCCGTCTTTAGTGCGAGACAGAGCTGCAAGATCCTGACCAGCCAGCACTTGGTGTTGCTGGCTGAGGATGCTGAGTGCTGGAATGCTGCCAGGAGCTAGCAATCCCCCCAGCCAGTGAGCGCTGGAGAATAGGCTTTGACCTGTGCCGTTTAGGTCTCAGCTTGCTGGGATTCTGATAGGGGCCTGCCTGAAGCATGAAGGCTTCCCGGCCCCAGAGGAGGGAGCATGTCCAAGACACTGAGCTCAGCCGTGTTGGATACATAGGGGCCAGTGTGGTCTGAAGAGACCGGTCCCTCTCCAGAGTCTGGTCAAGGGGCTGCAGGCAGAGAAAGGTGTGATCTGACCCCAGAGGCTCTTTGGGGTGCTTGGTCCCCATGAGCTTCTGGGCCGTGCTTACTTGGGAGCATTTCCGAGACACACTGTGGAGTTGCCGCTAGAAGTGAGAGATTTGGTGCCTTTCTTGCCAAGTCCTTCCTTTGCCTCTTCTGGCAGAGCACTCAGTAGCAGAGTCTAGTCTGAGTGCACCTGTCTTTTGATAAGCTGCAACGAGTTGATTGTGTTGTTCACGAGTCCTTGTGAGCCTACTTCTGTCTGGTGTGGCAAAAGAACTGCATAGTTCTGGATCCATTTGTGAGGCAAAACCCAGAGGCTGCATGTGTCTCTTGATACTTTCTGTTGTGTGGTCTGCCTTGATAAGTGCCCTTGAAAATGTGCATTGCAGCCTGGAGAGGGGAGAAGGCGGAAAGGCTTGGATTGCTTTCTTGTGTTGCTAAGAACAGGAAAGGCATCTCGGAATTGCGGATGCTGCATCCTAAATCCAAGGTGCAACTCTGCACCTGGGGAGCTGCCTGGGAGAAAAAGGAGCCAGGGCTTGCGGTCAACAGCAGCTGAACATGAGGCGGTGTGATCCCAGCTGGCCGAGAAGGCCAAGGGCATGGTGGCCTGTGTCAGCAGTAGTGGGGCAGCAGGAGCAGGGCAGTGCCCTGTGCCCTGTGCTGGGCATCGGTGCTGTGGCCGCAGCTGGAGTGCTGTGAGCAGTTCTGGGCCCATCTGAAGCAGAAAGACATTGAGGGGCTGGAGCGTGTCCAGAGAAGGACACGGCAGCTGGGGACAGGTGGGAGCACAAGCCCAATGAGGAGGTGCTGCGGGAGCTTTAGGCAGGGGAAAGGGAGGCTCATCAGCAACCTTGCAGGCTCACTTCCAGAAATGCCTACATGACAGTGCTCCCCGCAAGGGCCGTTCTCATTCCAAGAATGCCCTCACTGCATCCAGATGCTTTAGACACTGGAGTAGGGGGCACTTGGATCCTTTGCTTGGTGGGCTCCTTCCTTTGCCAGTCGGAGAAGCCCCGCTCATTTTGTCTTTTTGCAGCAAGCAGAAGTGCTTTTGCTGAAGACTTCCTCCCCTTTGGCAGCACCGGCTGACATTCTGAGAGTGTTTTAGTTTTCCATGTCTGCAGTAGCAACAGCTGGCTATTTCCTAATTTTCCATTTCAGAGCTTTACACAAGTCAAAGCCCAGTTTTCAGAGAGAAGGTTGCTTGCTGATAGTAGCCAGGGTGGACTACTGAATTCGGAGTCATGTGCACGTCTGTTCAGTCAGCCCGTCCTCACTGGACGGGAGTGAATTAGAGTCCCATTGCTATGACAGTTGATGATTTTGCCTTAGTGGAGCAACTTGTAGTGCTGAAGAGAAATAAGGTTAGGAATGATAGGCAATGGCCTGTCCCTGATGCTTCTCTCTGTCCACAGAGCCCTGAACCGATAACAAACTCTGAAGTGACTACCTCAATTCCTGGAGACGAGGCCAAAGAAGTGCAAAATGACTGCAAGCCTCTGGCTGCAGTCACAGAAGAAGCTGAGCATTCTGAGCTGGTAAGTGCCAGTTGTGGCTGGTGCCGTCTTTAGTGCGAGACAGAGCTGCAAGATCCTGACCAGCCAGCACTTGGTGTTGCTGGCTGAGGATGCTGAGTGCTGGAATGCTGCCAGGAGCTAGCAATCCCCCCAGCCAGTGAGCGCTGGAGAATAGGCTTTGACCTGTGCCGTTTAGGTCTCAGCTTGCTGGGATTCTGATAGGGGCCTGCCTGAAGCATGAAGGCTTCCCGGCCCCAGAGGAGGGAGCATGTCCAAGACACTGAGCTCAGCCGTGTTGGATACATAGGGGCCAGTGTGGTCTGAAGAGACCGGTCCCTCTCCAGAGTCTGGTCAAGGGGCTGCAGGCAGAGAAAGGCTTGATCTGACCCCAGAGGCTCTTTGGGGTGCTTGGTCCCCATGAGCTTCTGGGCCGTGCTTACTTGGGAGCATTTCCGAGACACACTGTGGAGTTGCCGCTAGAAGTGAGAGATTTGGTGCCTTTCTTGCCAAGTCCTTCCTTTGCCTCTTCTGGCAGAGCACTCAGTAGCAGATTCTAGTCTGAGTGCACCTGTCTTTTGATAAGCTGCAACGAGTTGATTGTGTTGTTCACGAGTCCTTGTGAGCCTACTTCTGTCTGGTGTGGCAAAAGAACTGCATAGTTCTGGATCCATTTGTGAGGCAAAACCCAGAGGCTGCATGTGTCTCTTGATACTTTCTGTTGTGTGGTCTGCCTTGATAAGTGCCCTTGAAAATGTGCATTGCAGCCTGGAGAGGGGAGAAGGCGGAAAGGCTTGGATTGCTTTCTTGTGCTGCTAAGAACAGGAAAGGCATCTCGGAATTGCGGATGCTGCATCCTAAATCCAAGGTGCAACTCTGCACTGGGAGAGCCGCCTGGGAGAAAAAGGAGCCAGGGCTTGCGGTCAACAGCAGCTGAACATGAGGCGGTGTGATCCCAGCTGGCCGAGAAGGCCAAGGGCATGGTGGCCTGTGTCAGCAGTAGTGGGGCAGCAGGAGCAGGGCAGTGCCCTGTGCCCTGTGCTGGGCATCGGTGCTGTGGCCGCAGCTGGAGTGCTGTGAGCAGTTCTGGGCCCATCTGAAGCAGAAAGACATTGAGGGGCTGGAGCGTGTCCAGAGAAGGACACGGCAGCTGGGGACAGGTGGGAGCACAAGCCCAATGAGGAGGTGCTGCGGGAGCTTTAGGCAGGGGAAAGGGAGGCTCATCAGCAACCTTGCAGGCTCACTTCCAGAAATGCCTACATGACAGTGCTCCCCGCAAGGGCCGTTCTCATTCCAAGAATGCCCTCACTGCATCCAGATGCTTTAGACACTGGAGTAGGGGGCACTTGGATCCTTTGCTTGGTGGGCTCCTTCCTTTGCCAGTCGGAGAAGCCCCGCTCATTTTGTCTTTTTGCAGCAAGCAGAAGTGCTTTTGCTGAAGACTTCCTCCCCTTTGGCAGCACCGGCTGACATTCTGAGAGTGTTTTAGTTTTCCATGTCTGCAGTAGCAACAGCTGGCTATTTCCTAATTTTCCATTTCAGAGCTTTACACAAGTCAAAGCCCAGTTTTCAGAGAGAAGGTTGCTTGCTGATAGTAGCCAGGGTGGACTACTGAATTCGGAGTCATGTGCACGTCTGTTCAGTCAGCCCGTCCTCACTGGACGGGAGTGAATTAGAGTCCCATTGCTATGACAGTTGATGATTTTGCCTTAGTGGAGCAACTTGTAGTGCTGAAGAGAAATAACTTTAGGAATGATAGGCAATGGCCTGTCCCTGATGCTTCTCTCTGTCCACAGAGCCCTGAACCGATAACAGACTCTGAAGTGACTACCTCAATTCCTGGAGACGAGGCCAAAGAAGTGCAAAATGACTGCAAGCCTCTGGCTGCAGTCACAGAAGAAGCTGAGCATTCTGAGCTGGTAAGTGCCAGTTGTGGCTGGTGCCGTCTTTAGTGCGAGACAGAGCTGCAAGATCCTGACCAGCCAGCACTTGGTGTTGCTGGCTGAGGATGCTGAGTGCTGGAATGCTGCCAGGAGCTAGCAATCCCCCCAGCCAGTGAGCGCTGGAGAATAGGCTTTGACCTGTGCCGTTTAGGTCTCAGCTTGCTGGGATTCTGATAGGGGCCTGCCTGAAGCATGAAGGCTTCCCGGCCCCAGAGGAGGGAGCATGTCCAAGACACTGAGCTCAGCCGTGTTGGATACATAGGGGCCAGTGTGGTCTGAAGAGACCGGTCCCTCTCCAGAGTCTGGTCAAGGGGCTGCAGGCAGAGAAAGGTGTGATCTGACCCCAGAGGCTCTTTGGGGTGCTTGGTCCCCATGAGCTTCTGGGCCGTGCTTACTTGGGAGCATTTCCGAGACACACTGTGGAGTTGCCGCTAGAAGTGAGAGATTTGGTGCCTTTCTTGCCAAGTCCTTCCTTTGCCTCTTCTGGCAGAGCACTCAGTAGCAGAGTCTAGTCTGAGTGCACCTGTCTTTTGATAAGCTGCAACGAGTTGATTGTGTTGTTCACGAGTCCTTGTGAGCCTACTTCTGTCTGGTGTGGCAAAAGAACTGCATAGTTCTGGATCCATTTGTGAGGCAAAACCCAGAGGCTGCATGTGTCTCTTGATACTTTCTGTTGTGTGGTCTGCCTTGATAAGTGCCCTTGAAAATGTGCATTGCAGCCTGGAGAGGGGAGAAGGCGGAAAGGCTTGGATTGCTTTCTTGTGTTGCTAAGAACAGGAAAGGCATCTCGGAATTGCGGATGCTGCATCCTAAATCCAAGGTGCAACTTTGCACTGGGAGAGCCGCCTGGGAGAAAAAGGAGCCAGGGCTTGCGGTCAACAGCAGCTGAACATGAGGCGGTGTGATCCCAGCTGGCCGAGAAGGCCAAGGGCATTGTGGCCTGTGTCAGCAGTAGTGGGGCAGCAGGAGCAGGGCAGGGACCTGTGCCCTGTGCTGGGCATCGGTGCTGTGGCCGCAGCTGGAGTGCTGTGAGCAGTTCTGGGCCCATCTGAAGCAGAAAGACATTGAGGGGCTGGAGCGTGTCCAGAGAAGGACACGGCAGCTGGGGACAGGTGGGAGCACAAGCCCAATGAGGAGGTGCTGCGGGAGCTTTAGGCAGGGGAAAGGGAGGCTCATCAGCAACCTTGCAGGCTCACTTCCAGAAATGCCTACATGACAGTGCTCCCCGCAAGGGCCGTTATCATTCCAAGAATGCCCTCACTGCATCCAGATGCTTTAGACACTGGAGTAGGGGGCACTTGGATCCTTTGCTTGGTGGGCTCCTTCCTTTGCCAGTCGGAGAAGCCCCGCTCATTTTGTCTTTTTGCAGCAAGCAGAAGTGCTTTTGCTGAAGACTTCCTCCCCTTTGGCAGCACCGGCTGACATTCTGAGAGTGTTTTAGTTTTCCATGTCTGCAGTAGCAACAGCTGGCTATTTCCTAATTTTCCATTTCAGAGCTTTACACAAGTCAAAGCCCAGTTTTCAGAGAGAAGGTTGCTTGCTGGTAGTAGCCAGGCTGGACTACTGAATTGGGAGCCATGTGCACGTCTGTTCAGTCAGCCCGTCCTCACTGGGCTGGAGTGATTTCAGAGTCCCATTGCTATGACAGTTGATGATTTTGCCTTAGTGGAGCAACTTGTAGTGCTGAAGAGAAATAAGGTTAGGAATGATAGGCAATGGCCTGTCCCTGATGCTTCTCTCTGTCCACAGAGCCCTGAACCGATAACAGACTCTGAAGTGACTACCTCAATTCTTGGAGACGAGGGCAAAGAAGTGCAAAATGACCAGAAGCCTCCTGTGGCAATCAGCGAAGAAGCTGAGCATTCTGAGCTGGTAAGTGCCAGTTGTGGCTGGTGCCGTCTTTAGTGCGAGACAGAGCTGCAAGATCCTGACCAGCCAGCACTTGGTGTTGCTGGCTGAGGATGCTGAGTGCTGGAATGCTGCCAGGAGCTAGCAATCCCCCCAGCCAGTGAGCGCTGGAGAATAGGCTTTGACCTGTGCCGTTTAGGTCTCAGCTTGCTGGGATTCTGATAGGGGCCTGCCTGAAGCATGAAGGCTTCCCGGCCCCAGAGGAGGGAGCATGTCCAAGACACTGAGCTCAGCCGTGTTGGATACATAGGGGCCAGTGTGGTCTGAAGAGACCGGTCCCTCTCCAGAGTCTGGTCAAGGGGCTGCAGGCAGAGAAAGGTGTGATCTGACCCCAGAGGCTCTTTGGGGTGCTTGGTGCCCACGAGCTTCTGGGCCGTGCTTACTTGGGAGTATTTCTGAGACACTGTGGAGTTGCCACTAGAAGTGAGAGATTTGGTGCCTTTCTTGCCAAGTCCTTCCTTTGCCTCTTCTGGAAGAGTACTCAGTAGTAGAGTCCAGTCTGAGTGCACCTGTCTTTTGATAAGCTGCAACGAGTTGATTGTGTTGTTCACGAGTCCTTGTGGGCCTACTCCTGTCCGGTGTGGCAAAAGAACTGCATAGTTCTGGATCCATTTGTGAGGCAAAACCCAGAGGCTGCATGTGTCTCTTGATACTTTCTGTTGTGTGGTCTGCCTTGATAAGTGCCCTTGAAAATGTGCATTGCAGCCTGGAGAGGGGAGAAGGCGGAAAGGCTTGGATTGCTTTCTTGTGTTGCTAAGAACAGGAAAGGCATCTCGGAATTGCGGATGCTGCATCCTAAATCCAAGGTGCAATTCTGCACTGGGAGAGCCGCCTGGGAGAAAAAGGAGCCAGGGCGTGTGGTCAACAGCAGCTGAACATGAGGCGGTGTGATCCCAGCTGGCCAAGAAGGCCGAGGGCATGGTGGCCTGTGTCAGCAGTAGTGGGGCAGCAGGAGCAGGGCAGGGACCTGTGCCCTGTGCTGGGCATTGGTGCTGTGGCCGCAGCTGGAGTGCTGTGAGCCGTTCTGGGCCCATCTGAAGCAGAAAGACATTGAGGGGCTGGAGCGTGTCCAGAGAAGGACACGGCAGCTGGGGACAGGTGGGAGCACAAGCCCAATGAGGAGGTGCTGCGGGAGCTTTAGGCAGGGGAAAGGGAGGCTCATCAGCAACCTTGCAGGCTCACTTCCAGAAATGCCTACATGACAGTGCTCCCCGCAGGGGCCGTTCTCATTCCAAGAATGCCCTCACTGCATCCAGATGCTTTACACACTGGAGTAGGGGGCACTTGGATCCTTTGCTTGGTGGGCTCCTTCCTTTGCCATTCGGAGAAGCCCCGCTCATTTTGTCTTTTTGCAGCAAGCAGAAGTGCTTTTGCTGAAGACTTCCTCCCCTTTGGCAGCACTGGCTGACATTCTGAGAGTGTTTTAGTTTTCCATGTCTGCAGCAGCAACAGCTGGCTATTTCCTAATTTTCCATTTCAGAGCTTTACACAAGTCAAAGCCCAGTTTTCAGAGAGAAGGTTGCTTGCTGATAGTAGCCAGGGTGGACTACTGAATTGGGAGCCATGTGCACGTCTGTTCAGTCAGCCCGTCCTCACTGGGCTGGAGTGACTTCAGAGTCCCATTGCTATGAGAGTTGATGATTTTGCCTTAGTGGAGCAACTTGTAGAGCTGAAGAGAAATAAGGTTAGGAATGATAGGCAATGGCCTGTCCCTGATGCTTCTCTCTGTCCACAGAGCCCTGAACCGATAACAAACTCTGAAGTGACTCACTCAGTTCCTGGAGATGAGGCCAAAGAGATGCAAAAGGACTGTAAGCCTCTGGCTGCAGTCACGGAAGAAGCTGAGCATTCTGAGCCGGTAAGTGCCAGTTGTGGCTGGTGCCGTCTTTAGTGCGAGACAGAGCTGCAAGATCCTGACCAGCCAGCACTTGGTGTTGCTGGCTGAGGATGCTGAGTGCTGGAATGCTGCCAGGAGCTAGCAATCCCCCCAGCCAGTGAGAGCTGGAGAATAGGCTTTGACCTGTGCCGTTTAGGTCTCAGCTTGCTGGGATTCTGATAGGGGCCGGCCTGAAGCATGAAGGCTTCCGGGCCCCAGAGGAGGGAGCATGTCCAAGACACTGAGCTCAGCCGTGTTGGATACGTAGGGGCCAGTGTGGTCTGAAGCGACCGGTCCCTCTCCAGAATGTGGTCAAGGAGTTGGAGGCACAGAAAGGCTTGATCTGACCCCAGAGGCTCTTTGGGGTGCTTGGTCCCCACGAGCTTCTGGGCCGTGCTTACTTGGGAGCATTTCCGAGACACACTGTGGAGTTGCCGCTAGAAGTGAGAGATTTGGTGCCTTTCTTGCCAAGTCCTTCCTTTGCCTCTTCTGGCAGAGCGCTCAGTAGCAGCGTCCCCTCTGAGTGCACCTGTCTTTTGATAAGCTGCAACGAGTTGATTGTGTTGTTCACGAGTCCTTGTGGGCCTGGTCCTGTCTGTTGTGCAAAAAATAGACAGAAATGGCATATTTCTGGACCCATTTGTGAGGCAAAACCCAGCGGCAACATGTGTCTCTTGATACTTTCTGTGGTGTGGTCTGCCTTGATAAGTGCCCTTGAAAATGTGCATTGCAGCCTGGAGAGGGGAGAAGGCGGAAAGACTTGGATTGCTTTCTTGTGTTGCTAAGAGCAGGAAAGGCATCTTGCAATTCCGGATGCCGGATCCTAAATCCAAGGTGCAACTTTGCACCTGGGGAGCTGCCTGGGACAAAAAGGAGCCAGGGCTTGCGGTCAATAGCAGCTGACCATGAGGCGCCGTGTGCCCTGGTGGCCAAGAAGGCCAAGGGCATGGTGGCCTGTGTCAGCAGTAGTGGGGCAGCAGGAGCAGGGCAGTGCCCTGTGCCCTGTGCTGGGCATCGGTGCTGTGGCCGCAGCTGGAGTGCTGTGAGCAGTTCTGGGCCCATCTGAAGCAGAAAGACATTGAGGGGCTGGAGCGTGTCCAGAGAAGGACACGGCAGCTGGGGACAGGTGGGAGCACAAGCCCAATGAGGAGGTGCTGCGGGAGCTTTAGGCAGGGGAAAGGGAGGCTCATCAGCAACCTTGCAGGCTCACTTCCAGAAATGCCTACATGACAGTGCTCCCCGCAAGGGCCGTTCTCATTCCAAGAATGCCCTCACTGCATCCAGATGCTTTAGACACTGGAGTAGGGGGCACTTGGATCCTTTGCTTGGTGGGCTCCTTCCTTTGCCAGTCGGAGAAGCCCCGCTCATTTTGTCTTCAAGCAGAAGTGCTTTTGCTGAAGACTTCCTCCCCTTTGGCAGCACCGGCTGACATTCTGAGAGTGTTTTAGTTTTCCATGTCTGCAGCAGCAACAGCTGGCTATTTCCTAATTTTCCATTTCAGAGCTTTACACAAGTCAAAGCCCAGTTTTCAGAGAGAAGGTTGCTTGCTGGTAGTAGCCAGGGTGGACTACTGAATTGGGAGCCATGTGCACGTCTGTTCAGTCAGCCCGTCCTCACTGGACTGGAGTGACTTCAGAGTCCCATTGCTATGACAGTTGATGATTTTGCCTTAGTGGAGCAACTTGTAGAGCTGAAGAGAAATAAGGTTAGGAATGATAGGCAATGGCCTGTCCCTGATGCTTCTCTCTGTCCACAGAGCCCTGAACCGATAACAGACTCTGAAGTGGCTACCTCAATTCCTGGAGACGAGGCCAAAGAAGTGCAAAACGACTGCAAGCCTCTGGCTGCAGTCACAGAAGAAGCTGAGCATTCTGAGCCGGTAAGTGCCAGTTGTGGCTGGTGCCGTCTTTAGTGCGAGACAGAGCTGCAAGATCCTGACCAGCCAGCACTTGGTGTTGCTGGCTGAGGATGCTGAGTGCTGGAATGCTGCCAGGAGCTAGCAATCCCCCCAGCCAGTGAGAGCTGGAGAATGGGCTTTGACCTGTGCCGTTTAGGTCTCAGCTTGCTGGGATTCTGATAGTGGTCGGCCTGAAGCATGAAGGCTTCCCGGCCCCAGAGGAGGGAGCATGTCCAAGACACTGAGCTCAGCCGTGTTGGATACGTAGGGGCCAGTGTGGTCTGAAGAGACCGGTCCCTTTCCAGAGTGTGGTCAAGGAGTTGGAGGCACAGAAAGGCTTGATCTGACCCCAGAGGCTCTTTGGGGTGCTTGGTCCCCACGAGCTTCTGGGCCGTGCTTACTTGGGAGCATTTCCGAGACACACTGTGGAGTTGCCGCTAGAAGTGAGAGATTTGGTGCCTTTCTTGCCAAGTCCTTCCTTTGCCTCTTCTGGCAGAGCGCCTAGTAGCAGCGTCCACTCTGAGTCCTCCTGTCATTTGATAAGCTGCAACGAGTTGATTGTGTTGTTCACGAGTCCTTGTGGGCCTGGTCCTCTCTGGTGTGCAAAATAGAGACAGAAATGGCATAGTTGTGGACCCATTTGTGAGGCAAAACCCAGAGCCTGCATGTGTCTCTTGATACTTTCTGTGGTGTGGTCTGCCTTGATAAGTGCCCTTGAAAATGTGCATTGCAGCCTGGAGAGGGGAGAAGGCGGAAAGACTTGGATTGCTTTCTTGTGTTGCTAAGAACAGGAAAGGCATCTTGCAATTCCGGATGCTGCATCCTAAATCCAAGGTGCAACTTTGCACCTGGGGAGCTGCCTGGGACAAAAAGGAGCCAGGGCTTGCGGTCAATAGCCGCTGACCATGAGGTGCCGTGTGCCCTGGTGGCCGAGAAGGCCAAGGGCATGGTGGCCTGTGTCAGCAGTAGTGGGGCAGCAGGAGCAGGGCAGTGCCCTTTGCCCTGCGCTGGGCATCGGTGCTGTGGCCGCAGCTGGAGTGCTGTGAGCAGTTCTGGGCCCATCTGAAGCAGAAAGACATTGAGGGGCTGGAGCGTGTCCAGAGAAGGACACGGCAGCTGGGGACAGGTGGGAGCACAAGCCCAATGAGGAGGTGCTGCGGGAGCTTTAGGCAGGGGAAAGGGAGGCTCATCAGCAACCTTGCAGGCTCACTTCCAGAAATGCCTACATGACAGTGCTCCCCGCAAGGGCCGTTCTCATTCCAAGAATGCTCTCACTGCATCCAGATGCTTTAGACACTGGAGTAGGGGGCACTTGGATCCTTTGCTCTCTTGGGTTATTGCTTCTATGGTTTTAGAAGGCCTTTTTATTTTCTTCCTGCTGCTAGCATATGTACTATTCCTGAACTGTTTTTTTCACGAGAAGATGCAGTTTGGTCAGGGATTTGGGTGTTGAAAGTCCTTTTCTCTTGCCAGGTCGGCCATTAGGACCTTGCACGTCTGTGTCATTTTAACAGTGCCTTTTCCTTCTGGCAAGCTTGCAGATCCAGAATTGCCCAATTATAGAATCAGGTTTTCAGTCTGGGAATTGAGCATTAAATCATCTCCTTTGCATTCCAGCTGGTCCGAAGATGTCAGATTAGTTTGGAGGGGCTCGGCTTGATTCTGATTACAGGCACTTTAGCACCATCCGTGTGGCTGTGACATACAGTAGATCTTGCCCCAGCGCAGATGCATAAAGAGTGCAGTTCCAAGGGCCATGCTCTGGGTCTGATGTCATTCCATAAGCTGCTACACCCTCCAGATTCCTCGAGAGTGTGGTTCGCTGAAGCAACAAGACAGCAAGTTCAAGATTGCTGCTGAATGGGGCACTGGCTTTCCAAGAGTTGATGTGTGTCATAACAGAAAGTATAGTAAGAGAATATATATAAGTGAGATCGATCTGTCTATCTATTTATCTATCTATCTATCTATCTATCTATCTATCTATCTATCTATCTATCTATTTATCTATCCATCTATCTAACTTTTCCATAAGTGATTCTTCCCAATTCTGGTTAGAGGCAGGTGGAGGTGCAAAGCTCACCCTTAAGGCATCCCTTCAGCAGAAGAGGAGAGGCATGTTCTATCAACTGATCCCGAGCAGTCAGAGATGTCTCCCCTCCAGAGATGGTTGTTTTCCCCCCTCAGAGTTGTTTTCCTCCTCCTGCCTCTTCTGCCCTGAAGCCCTATTTTATTCTTTAAATTTCTCCCTTTCCTAGTGATGTGGAACGATTCCATGTTTTAGGTGGTGTTTGGTGACTCTTGTCATACATCCATTACATGGCACATGATTTTCTTCATTGGAACCCCTGAGGGTGTGTAAGTTCATTTGTTGATGGGGGTTTCTGTTGAGAAACCCCCATCTTTCTTATGAGGGTTTCTGTTACCACTGGTGTGAATTCTCAGGTGACAAATGAGCAAGAATGAATGCCTTGGTCCTCCTCCATATACTGAGGTGGCTGTAGAGGCTCTCTGGCCTCCATCAGAGGAGTTGTGCATGCATCCTTATCTCCTGAATGAGCAGGATTTCTAACAAGAGTGTAGATGTCAGAAAGGCAGGAGACTAGTGGTGTGGCCTGAAGAAAACATGAACTCCAGAAGTGTCTCTCACAAGAAGTGAGCCCACAATGGAAGCAGAGCCAGGATGGAGCCGTGGGACAGGGCGGGGTGTCAGTCACAAAGGACAGACAAACGGGACACAGCAGAAGTGGAGGGAGGTCCTCACCAGACCCTTGAGAAATGCCACACCTTCCCTGTCAGCTGCCTGAGAGGCTCTTGGAGCTTCAGTCCCAGATGGACCCTGATTGTACTGCCAGTGTCACTTTGGAATCTGTGCCTCCCCATGGGCAGAGAATGATGCAAGAGAGCAGCAGCACAGTGCTTTGGGAACATGTGAGCCCATCCGGCTTAGAGACTTGGCCCACAAGTGTTGTATGAGAAGTTGAAACGCATCTTCTTTTGCTTTCTGTGCAGGCCCTTCTAGAGAAAGAGCGTGAGCAGATTGCTTTATCAGAGGTGCCATGGCAGACTCAGGAAGAGGTGTTCCCAGCCCCAGAGCAGGAAGAGCAGCTCAGGCAGCAGGTGGAAGAGCTACAGGAGAATGGCCAGGTAAGCCTGGCTCACCAGATGACAGACTGAAGGGCAGAAGCAGGAGCAAAAAACAGAGCTCCTGGGACTGAGGAGGCCAGGAGTCCCACAGGCACTGAAAGCACAGAGCCTTGTAATCTGCAGAGATCAGCACTGGGATGGGAGGGTTAAAATGGAAGCACAGGTGGGTAGGGAAGCAGAAAGAAGTGGCTGAATGAATTTGATTTTGAGGCTGAAAGAGGAAAAGCTGAGCTGGTGACAGCTTCCTGTGACTTGCTCTGCATTTGTGTCTACAGAACATCAAGGCAGAGCCACAAGTAGAGCTGCCTGAAGATCAGATTGCCATCATGGCAGTGAAGAGGAGGAACAAGGAAGACATGAGAAGTGTCCAAGAGGAGATGAATCTCCATCAGCAGAGAGGCGATCAACAAAACCAGGTTAGTGCAAAAGTGACACACACTCCACTCAAGAAACATTTCACTTCTTTTTTACAGAACCTCAAGGACAACATCAGTGCAGAGCTGAAGGAAATTGAGGTTAGGATGAAGGCAAGAGAGAAGAGGCTGGAGGAAGAAATAAAAATGATCAGAGAGAAACATAATCCCCTGCTTCAGGCTGTACAAAAGCAAGTGAGTGAAAAAAGCAATAGCCAATGCAGTCACCAGACTAGTGGTTTCTGCCCTTCTTGCCTTTCCAGTGTAGAGTAGCAGGGGGTGGGGTGGTGCCTCTGAGTGCCATCCTGCTGTAGGGTCCATCACAGCCACTCTGAAGGACATTTTCTGGTGTGCTGAATCACAACATCTGCCCTGGAGAGTGAGGCTAGTCCTTTGGCCTTTTGGCTAACAGTCATTCAAATGGATTCCTGCTGGCCTGTTCCTGCACTCCTTCTTTCTTGAGGTATTTTTTACAGTGGGACATGGTGACCCAGACGGAGGATTGAAACAAGCTGTCTGTAGTCTTGTAAATCTGTTCTCTCCCTTTCCTCACAGTCAATGACTCTTGGCTGACAGGGACAAGCTGTAGTCTCTGACTGCTTTGTTCTGTTTGACTTGAGGTGGAAGCCTTGACATCTCACCTGCCAGCCCGCAAAGACTTCCAGCAAATGACTGGAAAGAAAAAGCCCCGTTGTCAGCGTGAGGCACAAGAGCTGTCCCAACCGGAGATGCTGCAGGTTGGGCATGTCCTGAAGATGGGCCAGGAAAAGAGGACTCAGTGGAAGGAGGTAAAGCATTTGAACAAGCATGTCTGCAGCCCTTGGAGAGGGAAAGGAATCCCTGGGGAGGAAGTGGAATGGTCATTGTGGCAGCCATCCTTCAGAAAATCCATGAGAATGGAACATGAATCTGGCTCTGAACTCGAGTAAAACCAGCCTTTGATACTGACCCACCAGTTTGAGAAGGGGCCATCCAAATAATCCATTTTAAGAGCCCTGCATGTGGCTGACAACATCTTCCTGTGGGCTTGCATTTGAGAAGGGATCTTAAATTAAAACTTTGCCAGCCACCTTTCTAACACAAACTCTTTACTTGTCTCAGATCTACACAGGCAGTGTTACTGAACCTGCTGCAGCAGCAGCCTTGTCTAGTGGAGCCTTTGCTCCCCAGCCTGAGAAGTGGAGCCTGGGCAGTTTGTTCATCTCCAGCACTGACACAGCTGCTGCTCGGCCAAAGGAGACTAAGAAGTACTTGCAGCTACTGAGTACGTCTGGTGTATTTCTTGTCTGAGGGACAGTGTGTTGTGTGCATGTGTCAGTAGAGCTGTACCAAATGTTCCTCCTCAGTTTGGTGGCACAGGGACATTTAGGATTCCCTGTAGGAACTGCTGTAGAAAATCACTCTCTGTGTTGGCCATCTGTGCTACAGAGTTATCTGTCTGGTTATTGTTGTTGTTCCTCAGCCAACCACAAAGGGTTCAGAGACCCACCCAGTGGGGCTGCCTTTTTTATCTTCTGGAAGCTGAGATCTCTGCTTTAAAGTGAGCATCTTGCATTTTGTTTCCCTCAGGGAAAATAGTGAACATGAAAAATCCTGCAACAAAGTACAATGAACTGGAAAACATTGGCAGCGGGTGAGTCCAACCACAGTTACTTCTACACAACCATGGGCAGGTGATTTGCTGGTAGAATGTCTATCAAGTGTGAAGTCAGGCAAGCTGCAAACATATTCAGACACTGAGGTTAGATTGCTCAACCTCTCAGTACTGGCCAGAATTTGTGAGCAAGGTCAAAAGGCATTGTCAAAGACATCTCCATGCTTCTAAGGTCTTGCCTGCAGCAAGAAACAGGACCTGGAAGATCTCCTTGTCTCTACAGTGTGGGACAGCTCTGTGTTATTTTCCTTAGCACTTTTTAATATCTCCAAATCATACAGCCAGAGTAATGAAAGGAGAAGAATCTTGCTTGCCTGAAAAAGCAAACTACCCACTAGGATAGCTGTCAGATTACGGTTCTCAGGAACATTTCTTTCCAAGAGTTTGCTGAAGCACATACTCCAAGGTCAGGAGAAGAACTGCAACAGTTTAGAAACTGCAGCCTGAGATGAAAGAATAAGCTCTGTCTTTGAGCTAAGGCAGTAAACCCCAACACTCCAGGAACAGGCCCAGTGCCCATGCACTTGAGAGGAAAATGCATCAGCTGCCTTCCGGCAGACCCTTCCTGCGTCCTGCAGATTTTAGGCACTTCCTGGGCTGGCTTTCACTCCACGATCTAAATGGCTTCTCCTTTCCTTGCTTTGTTTTGTTTCTAGGACTTTTGGAGAGGTTTGTAGGGCACTTGACAAGGCAGCAGGAAGAGAGGTAAATGTCAACAGCCCCTGCAGACTCTGCAGCTCTTGAGGGCTTTCCCCCCTGGTGTCAGCTGTGGCTGGAGCTTTGGGTGGAGCTGTGCAGTAAAGGCACAAGAAGCACAGACTGGCACCAGCCTGCAAACTGTATTTGGGCCATTCTTTGTCCTTCTCAGCTGCCAGAAGGAAGGTGAGGAGGGCAGCGGTTCCTTTCAGAGAAGGACGCGCTCGCTCGCTCTCAATTGCTAAAACAAAGGTGGTGCCTTAGAACATCTCACTGCTCTTTGCGGCTACAGCTTCAGAGCTGTATTCTCATTTCTGGCTGCCAGCAAATACATCTGAATGTTACTGGCAGTTCCTTAGCCATCTGCAGGGCTGCACCTGGGAACTGCACATAGGGAGAGACCTGCAAGGCATCCCTAAAAGCCCGAAGCCCCGCTTGCAGCCCAGGATGTATCCACCGAGTACCAAGGCAGGCATTACTTTTGAATCCCAGGAAGGAATGTGGTCAGAGCCTTGTGGGTTATGGTTAAGACATCTTTGCTACCAGGTGGACATTGTAAAATGTCGGTGGCCACACATCCTGAAACTGGCCTCCAAGGGAGCAGAGAAATGGGCTGTTGGAATGACAGTTCCTAATTATTCCAATGTCTAATCACAAGGTGCTTTGGCTCAGCTTGGCTGTGTCATTCCAAAATCACTCACTCCGTGTGTGTTGTGGTCTCGTGCCACCAACTTCTGAAGTTACTGAATTTCAATGTCATTTTAGGTGGCCATAAAGAAAATAAATCTCCACAGACTGAAAGAGAAGGAACTACTAGTCAATGAACTCATGCTCATGAATAAGCATAAGAATCCCAACCTGGTTAACTGTTTAGACTGGTGAGTCATGCTTTTGTCCCATGACTGTTTGTTTACTACTGCAAATATGCAAGGTAAAAACCCACTTTGGTCCCTGGCAGAAAACAGAGCTGTTAATTATTACTTCTTATTGTTCTTCTCATCTCCAATGGATGGGAAGAGAGTGCATCTTGTCTGCATGAGTTTTCCCTGGCACACGTAGTTTGAAAATTGTTCAAAAACCTGGATCACCCATATCTTACCAAATCGTAAGTTCATCATGAATCGTAAGCCTGTAAGTTCACTGCCACCATGTTGTTCTGGGGCTTGATTTATTTCAAGTGTCCTCTTACATGCGGATCAACTAACAAGGATTTCCCTTGATTGTGTTCCCTCTTTTCTATTGCTTTGCATGCCAGGAAGACTAGGTGCTTTTTTTTCCAGAAACACATAGTGTGAGAGGCTTTTTATCTGTTACTAAACTGCATTTTTCACTTGCTGGTCATCTAACACATCTCTTTTTCATAGCTGTACCTTTCTCCTTGAGACGACATAGACTGCAAACACTGCACGGCATAGAGGGAATGTCTACTCCTTTCATTCTGTCCTTGTCAGAAAGGGACCCGGAAACAAGAATCAACCCTTGTCGTTTCCAAACAGCAACGTAGCCATGCACGTTCATATCCACGCCCTTGTTTCCTTCTTTCAGCTACCTTGTGGATGAGGAACTCTGGCTGGTTATGGAGTACATGGATGGAGGCACTCTGAGAGATATCATCAGCAAGACCTACCTATCTGAAGATGAGATGGCAGCTGTCAGTCGGGAGGTCAGGGATCCCACCTGGGCTTCCAAGGGCTTGGGCAGGATTGTCTGGGAAACTGGGGCTCAGAACTGGAGAGATTTCATGTGCCAAGCTTTGTTTCTGTATTACTAGAATGCTATGGGCAAGCAAGAGCCTTTCAAGTGAATTGCGTGGCAGTGTGCCTGCATTCACTGTACTCTGTTCTTATACTCTGATCTCCTGCTGTTAAATCCTTGCTCTGTCTCTTGTGTTTGTATTTTCTATGCTCCACTTCGCCTCTCTAAATGCTTACCTCGAGCCTGTCTGCGCTGCATTCATCGCCTGTAAAAGCAAAGGTGCTTGTGGTAGGATTTGAAATTAATAGCAAAGAAAGAGCAACTCGTTTCTCACAGGTCTCAAAAAGCACAGTAGTGCACCCAGGATGACGTTTGCTTCTGAAAGGTGACTGATGTGATGTTTCCAAGTCTGTGCTGAGGCCAACAATAAATCCTTTGTCATGCAGCCTCCCACCTCAAAGTAACCCACTTCACACCAAAGGGAGGGATGTTTTCTTTCTTGGCAAACCCTTGTTTGTCCTCTGCATGGAGGGCACATCCACTGCGGGAGCAGTCATTCTGGCTGGTTTGCGGGGGGCCAGTCTACAACAGCAGTTGCTGTTGCTCTTTCAAAAGCTGACATGCCTCTCCTTAGAAAGGTCCTGCTCTGCTAGTGTTGGAGCAGCAAGCTCTTCCTCTCAATGGCACCGTGTGTTCTGCCATTACTCCCCATTCCCCTGGAAGGGGAATCATTTAGAGTTGTTTCCCGTCTTGTGTGATGAACTCCCATCACTAATTTTTGCCCTCCTGTTTCTGTTTTCCTTCCCAGTGCCTGCAAGGACTGGATTTTCTTCACAGAAACCGTGTGATCCATCGAAATGTGAAGAGCCGCAACATCCTTCTCAGCACCGATGGCTCTGTCAAGCTGGGTCAGTATATTCCTGGTCAGGAGCAGTATTCCAGGGATGTGGGGTGTGGGTCTTCTTTGAGTGACTGCCAGCTCTCCAAAAATGGTGCTGGTGGGAGTGCAAGGGCCCAGGCTGCAAGCTGAAGGCTTGAAGTTGCAATGTGCACAGAGGTACAATAAGGAACCAAAAGCAGACAAGAGTGGCGTTGGTCTGCATGTGTCCCTTCCGGAGGGAGGGAGGCACAATCTAAACCTTCAGGGGAATAAAGGCTACTGCTGTGAGCTGCGTTTAAAAACCTCGGTTTTTCTGGAAGTGGCCAGTTTCCTACTTCCTTGGCTAAAGCCCCAGGGAAACGGAGCATGGACAGTTCTCCAGGAGATTCATCAACAGCACATTCTTAGACTGAGAGTGTGGAATTCTTTTGCTTGCTTTCATAATTTGAGCTGGCTTTTATGGTGTGTTGTTTTCTCCACAGCTGATTTTGGCCTCTTTGCTCAGCTCACCCCTGAGCAGAGTAGATGGAGCTCAGTGACCAGCACTTCTGAGTGGATGGCACCTGAAGTCATGACAGGTCAACCATATGGCCCCAAAGCAGACATATGGTCTTTTGGAATCATGGGCATTGAAATGGTGGAACAAGAAGTTCCTTGCCAGAGGCAAACTCCTGTCTGGGTAAGGTGCAAACACTTACTGATCTCACTGCCCTTCTCACCTGTCCCATGTTCTGTGTGCCACTGGACAAAATCCCATTGCCATGTGCTGGCACCACTTCCACCAATGTCCCTTTCTAAATATGTCCCTGCAGCACATTGGCATCTGCTGTAGAGTTTTGGTTGCATCAGAAGGGAAGTGGCAGGTAACCAGTTCAGCAGCCTGCCATTTTTGCCTCCAGCCATGCCTGACATTTCTCATTTGCTTTTTGAACACTGTTGGAGCTTTGTTTCAGGAGGAAAGGAATTATTTAATGAAATGGTTAGATATGTGATAAAAATCCTTCAAAATGGAGGTTGAATCTTCTGAGGTTCAATTTTATAGAAAAAGTAAGAAAAAAGGATAAAAAAGAAAATGAAAAATAGATCAAAAACAACCACCAAAGCAGTGCCCAAGCAATTCTGCTAGCTTTTTCATTTTCTAACCACAGCACATCAATTTTCCTGCATACTGTAGCACATTTTCCAAATCCTGTGTGTCTTTGGAGCTTCCAGTCTTTCAAATAATTTGTACATTCTTCTGTCATGTCTCTGGGTGGCCTGGATAGCTTTAGGATGCATTTTTCTCTGACTGCAGTTAGAATTGCACTCCAAACCCTTGGCTGTTTCTTGGTACTTTAACAAGTTGATGAGCTGCAGTCAGGTGCCTGTGGCTGGGATCCAAGGTGTGGGGTTGATGCGGGTGCTGTGTTCCTTTACTGCAGGAGCAGGGTCATTCCCTGACTTGCACAGTTCTAATGACAGTGAGGATTTCAGCTCCCCACCATGTCTAGTGGCTGAGCTCAGCTGCAGAGGGACAGGATAAAACCCCCTTTGTGACCTCTGGCGGTATGGGAAAAGGAAAGAAAGCTGCCATAATTATTTTTACTCAAGGGGAGTGTGTTTGCTTTTTTAGGCTTGGAAATTTCCCTCTGGGTTGAAGAGGATAATAACAGAGTCTCTTTGGTCACCATCTATTTCAGTGCCACCAGCACTGAGCTGTTGGTATTGTGATGGACATTTTTATGAAGACCAGGCTGGAGCCTGGTATCATGGAGAGCTTGCCCAAACCTCGCATTTCTTGCCTGGCACTTTCTAAGATGGCATACCATTAATGCATCAACTAGAGCATCCAAATGAGCAGAGGGGAACCATAGGGGTAGCCCTTCTCCTTCTTCTGATTTGCCCATGAAAAGGTTTCCTCTTGCCACATAAAGAAGATGAAACTTGCAGACTGCTGAGAAAAAGAGCTGCAGGTGTTTCCCGTTTGTGTGCCCAAACAAGCATTTTCATCCCAATATATTTGTGCATGCATCTTAATGTGTCTGTGTTGAATAAGAGATTCCAGATGTTTGTTTCCTTACCTGAGGAATACCTGGTGGATTTCCCTTTTTTTTTCTTCCAATTACCATTGTTTTCCAGAACAGGAGAGAAAGCTTGATGAGTTTCGGTTTGTGGCAGCTGTACTTAAGGGACCAACAATCCCTGCAGAAATGCCTTTCTTGTAATAATTCTTTGAAACAGAGTTAGTTAATGTAGCTAAATCCCTCTCCCAAAAAGCTTGTCAAGCTGTGTGAATCCTCAAGGAACCAAACACGCTTTTGGTGATGTAATTTCCCCTAACCAGGTCAGTCCATGAAATCAGCTGCCAAGGCATCCATTTCCTGGATGTCGGAAGAGCTGTGGCTGCTTTGCAGATGGTGTTTCTTGGTACAGGAGAGTCATCTCTGCCTCTCTGCCAGGACAAAAACTGCCACTGCAGAGTGGAGGTTCAACAACGGGGTCTGGGAGAGCAGTTACAGATGTGAAAGAAGCAGGCCTAGCCTCGTGTTTCCTTTTTCTCCAGCCTCAACTCCAGATAGCCAAAGGAGGGAGACCAAAGCTGCAGCAGCCCAACCTCTTCTCGCTTCAGCTGCGGGACTTCCTGAGCTGCTGCCTGCAGACTGACGAGGCTCGGCGCTGGTCTGCCATGGAGCTCCTGCAGGTAAAATGTGAAAGGGCTGCAGGTGAAACAGTGTCCAAGGGATGGGCTCCTCCTCCTCTGAAGTCCAAGGCATCAGATAAGCCCCGCTCCTCCCCACCTCCAATCTTGGTGCTGCTAAAATGAAAATGGGTGAGGAATCCTGGACTGGGCTGGGCTGGCAGGGAGCTCTATATGTCATGTGGTCCAAGTGGCCTGCAACGAGCAGGGACATCTTTAAGGAGATCAGGTTGCTCTGAGCCCTGTGCCACCTGATCTGGGACGGTTCCAGGGATGGGGCACCTACCAGCTCTCAGGGTATCTTGTGCCAGTGTTGCACCATGCTCCTAGTAAACAAGTTCTTCCTCAGACCTACTGTAACTCGATTCCCTTTTTGTTTAAAAATGGTAGCCCACATCCTATTGTGACTGGACCTGTTAAAAAAAGGTGTCTTGCACTCCCTCAGAGACCACATTGAAGGTTTGGAAGGTGTCAATAAAGTCTCCCCGGGACCTATTCTTCTCCAGGCTGAATAACTCCAGGTCTCTCAGTCTGTCCTAAGAGGAGAGGTGCTCTGTCCTCTGACTGTTTCTGTCACATTACAATTGTGTAATTTGGTGGTGTGTTCAGTTTTATCTAATGGCAAAAGACTTGAAGTAGAGCAGTGCAGGGTCCAGAGGCATGAAATGGTGGTGGAAGAACCCAAGGAAGCCAGTCCTGGCCGAGCAGTCAGAGATTTGGCTGTGGGAAAGAGCGGCTGTGGCAGGCTCACTGTGAGCCTCTGAGGGGCCCTGCTTTGTGCCCCCCACCCCACTCTTAGAGGTTTCTGCCACACAAACAGAAGCAGCTGAAAGAGACTTTTCCCAGCCCCATCTGCTGCCTGGCATGGTCAAGCAGACAGGAACTGCCCCAGGGTTACTGCCAGGTTGTGTGGCAGAGAGGGAACTGCAGGACCCAGTGCCACTCGGCTGTCCCTGCTGGGAAGGAAAGAAGGAAAGGAGCCATCCTGTGCCATCCAGCACAGGAGGGGCAGGGCATGGAAAGGTAGACACTGCTCTCTCACTTTGTGGAAATTAGCATGATGCCCGTCTTTCAAAGAGAGGCACCTATGTGAGTCTTTGGAGTTTCCTGAAAGGAAGAAACCCCAAGGACAGAAAGCACCATTTCCAGAGCCCTGGCAGGGCAAAAATCCTAGCAAGATGAAGACACCAGAACAGAGATGAGTGGGATTCTGGGCCAGGTTTGCCTGTGATGGCAAGGTCCTGCACATGAAGGTTGAGGTGCAAATGGCCCCGTTGGTCCTCTTGCTGCATCTTTCATGCACCATAGGAATCCTGATTGAGCCTATAAAGCACTGTACTTGGAAAATCATGATTCATTGTTTGTTCGTTTGTTTGTTTTTCCTGTCGACAGCATCCATTTGTTACATCAGCCAAGCCAGCATCAACTCTGGCACCACTCATCATTTCAATGAAGAGGAAGGTGGAGACAAGAATGTAACAATCACATCAAGACATTAGCTTCACAACCAGCACAGAGCAAGATTGTAGATTAGGACTGTACAATAGGATTTTAAATAAATAAAGTTTCTCAAACCTCAACTCACTTGGAAGATTCCCCACCTTCTGAATCATTCAGAAAATTCAACATTTCCTTCTGGATTGCCAGTTGTTTCTTAATGATGCTAAGTCACACTTATGGCCTGGTTTTTTTTGCTGTGGTTTCTATGTGGGGAAGGTTCTTCTTCATTTATCCTCACCAGAATACACTGCTTTTGGAATATGGCCCACTGGCCTGTTTGTTTTTGTTTTTGTTTTTTTTTGCCCAGCCAAGGAGCTTCTCTTTGAGGCAGAAAGGGCAATGGCATTTGCAGGCAAAACCAAAGGAGGAGGCAGCAGCCAAGCCATCCTGTGTGGATGCAGGCCTTCCATGATGGCTAACATCTGGCCTGGAGGCTTCACAGTCAGAGATACCGTAATTATACATCCACCAGTCTGTGCCATTAGGGAAAAGATGTAAACATCCCTAGGAGGAAGGCATTTGAAAGCTGGGAGATTTAAATACAAACAACGCCAGCCAATCCCTGGCAAGCGTGGACACAGGAAGCTCTTGGCCACTGAGCTGGGTGGTGGTAACCACATTCAGCCAGTTAGGAGAGCAACCGCGCAGGTTTTTGACAACCGTATAAAAAAGAACTGCACTCAGTAAAATTGGCTGTTGTTGTGGGAACTACGGAGTGTCGTGTCTTGTACATCTCAACTGTGACAGCCTTCGGTCGTGACTCAAGAGCATTTGGGTTCCTGCCACTTGGATTTGCATCCCTCAGTGCAATCTCTTTGGCTGGAGGAGAGTCTTGCTCAACTGAGAAAGCAGGAAGACCGGTGAGGGTGCTCTGAAAGGTCTCCAGGATCTGGTGCAGAGCTGACAGCGACTGCAAGGTGAGAGTGAGCCCAGCCTTGTCCAGGGTGGAGCCCCAGCAGAGCCCTGGCAGAGCCCGGAGCAGCCTCAGCCCGGGCAGAGGCAGGCTTGAAGGAGGCCCTTGTAGCTGCAAGAGGCAGCAGCCCGGCTCTGGGTGCCTCCTCCTGGCACCGGGCATATCCTCTGCTCTCAGAGCCGAACTGGCAGCTGGCTGGTCCCGTGGGGAAGCGCAGCCGTGCTGGGCACAGCACAGACTGCTGGCATTGGCCGTCTGGAGTGTGGCCAGGAGGAGAGAAAGGCAAAGAGCAGCCGAGGGCTAGCTCCCTGGCTGAGGATTGCTACTCTTGTGCCAGGTGCCCTGTAACTCCTGGGAAAGGTCAGCGGTGTGTGCAGCACTCTGGGCACAGGGGGAGGGAGCCCGGCTGCTGCACAGGCTCCAGCCCAGGGCAGCATCCTTCAGGCACGGCAGTTCTGCCAGGGAAACCGAGGCCAGCGGGAGGCGCTGTCAGCTCGGCAGGTCACATCTGCAGGACACACTGCCTCCCACAGCTCTGGGAGGAAGCGCCTGCAGTCCTGGAGTTGTGCACTGAGCCAGAGCAAAGGTAGGAAATGCAGAGTGTTTTGCAGAAATATTCAGGGGCAGCAGTCCAGCCTGCTTTGTGCTCTCAGGAGCGCGCGCGCACACAGGCACGCACGCCGGTGCACACGCACACAGACACACACACTCAGACTCACACTCCCAACAAAATGCTTCTTTTTATTGCCTTTCCCATTCGCTGCATACAGAGGGAAATCAACATTCCCTCCTGGCTTCCTACTTTTCTGTCTGTCCCCTCCTCCCCCCTTATCCTACTTCCTTTTTGGTCCGGTGTTCAATCCCGCCCCACTCCCAGCTCACAGGAACGCCCGAGAAATTGAGTAGAACAAATCCAAACCATAAAAATAACAGTGCCTAGAAGCATCAGCTTTTGTTCTCTTTTCTAATAACCTTTTGGCTGCACCAAACTATTACCTCGTATCTTACAAGAGGGAATTGGGGATGAGCCTGAGGCTTGTGCTTGAATAGTGAACTGATTTGGAAGGGAGCAGAAGGGTTTCAGTAGGCAATTTGTTTTCGTTATTAATTTCTGAAGGAATGATGCAAAGTGGTTTCAGTCTGCAAAAGCAATTTCAAGGTGCATTGAAAAATTGCTTGTGTACAATTCCCAGAGAAGGAAGGTGGTGTGAAAATGTTTAACAAGTCATTAATCCCTTGACCTTTAAAAGACGGTGTTGAGCCCACTATTCCTTCAGTGCAGTGATGAATGTGTGCAAGTGGCTAACTTAGCCTTGAGAATAAAGCGTTTGGTCCTCTTAAGAAGGTAGCTGGAATGCATTCAAGGGGAAGAAAGTGGTTTGAGAAGGCTTTTGACCATCACAGGAGAACTTGAGGAATGGCAAGTTCCTCAAATGCCCACCAGAGTCCCTCAAGAGATCCCTACTCTCGTGTCAATAACTTCTGAGAAGTGATTTAAATCTGTCAAATAATTTGGGGAAATGTTGAGCTTGTGAGTTTCAGCAATGAGTGTGTCTTAATTCCATGGTTACAAGCTAGTAAGTGAGATTTCTGAGTGAGCACATGTTAGAAAAGTGATTCCCCATGCACCCAGAGCTGAAATAAAGTGTCATTTCTCACACTGACCTGTCAGTGGGGATGGGGCCCTGCTTGGGTAACTTTCATTGTAGTCACTTCTGTGGAAAGGTGAAAATTAAATCTTTTCCAGCCGTTCCCTCAGGGTTACCTTTATTAGGACCCAAACCTCTGTACCGCAGGTAGCCTGGGTGTGTGCAGAGCAACACAGCCCCACAAACCCCTCGGCTTTCCCACAGGTCATCCTTACCTGTTCCCAGGTGTGCCCAGCTCTGGCAGCAGAAAGAGCCCACCGTGCAGTGGGCGCCATGCCCTGCCCAGCCGGGGCTCTCTGCCACAGAGCAGCAGCAGCGCCAGCACCTTTCAACTCACTCCTGCCTTGGCTTCACCTGGGAGACGGAAGCCTCTGGAAATCAGCACCGCCAGTCATGTTCCCAGCTTGGAGCAGCTCCTGCAGGCAGGCAAATCCTGCCTGACTGCTTCCAAATAGGAATAAAGGCAGAGGTAGACACATACATACACAGAAGCCCTGGGCCTGTCCAAATAGGCAGATGTATAGGGGAATGCGTTAGGAATTATTATAGCTGTTATGCCAATACTGCCTTCTCTCCTGCCCTTTTCTCTCTTCACATTTCCACCTGTTCCCACTCACAACTCTCACAGTTTTCTGGTCATGTTTCCCTCCCAAATTTCACTCATTTCCCCCACCCTTTTCAGCTCCGTTTCCTCACACTTTTCATCTCACATTTCCACACCATCCCATTCGTTTCCTGTTCTTTTCCTTCCCTCGTGTTTCTCACAGATTTTCTCTCACATATCCTGTCCTTTTGTGCCCTCATGTTTGTCTCCTTTTCTCAGTCATGTTTCTCAGTTTTCTCCTCACATTTCTCACTTTTCCCGTCATGTTTTTCACCCTTTTCCCTCTCACAGTTCTCACACCTTCCCCCTTCATATTTATCATTCTTTCCGCCCAACTTCCTTGCAGTTTCTCTCTCACAGTTTGTGCCCTTGTTTCACTCATGTTTTCTGCTTTTTTCTGCCCTCAGGTTTCTCACTCTTTCCCCCTCAGTATTCTCTCAATGTTCCCCTCACATTTTCTGCCCGTTTCTCTCTCTTTGCCAGTAAAGTTTCTCATTCTCTTCCCCTCACATTTCCCTCCATTTTCTCTGATATTTCTCACCCTTCTCTGCTCATGTTTCTCAGAATTTTCCCATCCTATTTCCTGCCCTTTTCTCCTCTAACCTTCCTCTCCTATTTTCACTCATATTTCTCAGCATTTTTCACCTCAGTTTTCTCTCCCTTTCCCACTCAGGTTTCCTACCCTTTTCTTCCTCCCGCTTCTCTCCTACTTCCACTCACATTTCTCATACTTGTCACCTCACATTTTCTGCCTTTTTCCCCCTCACATTTCTTCACCCACTGGTTCCTGTCAGTGACTGTTTCTCTTCAGTAGTTGATGGGCTTCTACTCTTTTATTCCTGCAATCCCCTACTCAAACTAATGGCTGCCAGAGCAGTGGTCCAAGAAGGCCCTGCCTGTGCATCTGCTGAAGAGAAAGTCTGTGCTCCACCTGAAGAATCTCATTAAGAACAACCTAAAGCACAGATTTGGTTTGCATTTCAATTCTACAGAGTCTTCGTACTGTTCTAAATTAATAGGTACCCTGAGGGATACACATTCCAGGTGAGCACCCGCTGCTCTAGTAGTCTGCTTCAAGTAGATGCCATCTCCGTCTTCATCACCTCACAGTCACTATGGCTCCAGCATGGAGAAAAACAGTCTGTGATGCCTCCTTGTGCCAAATACTGTCCATTTGCACAGGAGATGCTTTTGGCACTCTTTTGGGGGGAAAAAAAAATATTGAAACCCTGGAGTTTCTTCCTATTTTCACCTACTTGAACTGCCTTGACATCAAAATACTGCCAGCCAATATTACAAACTGTCTGGTGCATGTTTGTGTGCACAGACCAAAGGTGCCACACTGTGTCTGCCCCCAGGTGACTGTTAATGTACATTTAAACAGAGGGCTGAAAGGGGGGGCTCTGCCCACCCTGCGCTGCTCCGGGGTCAGGGCTGGGCCAGCAGAGGCTGCAGAGCACGAAGGGAGCGATAGCCTCAGCCCTGGCCACCATCTTGTGTGTGGCTGCTTCAGCCCTGGCCACCATCTGGTGCCTCCACCAAGTCCAACTCTGAAGGGAGTGGGTTGCTGATTGGCCAGCAGGCAGCATCAGTAGCAAAGTCACCACCAGCAGCTTATGGAATAAGTGTCGTTTAATGAAGTGCAAAGCAGCAAAGAAATACAAATGGATAAGCTCAGCAATGAACCTGATTATTACTACAAAAAACTTGCCTATAGGGATTAAGAAAGATACATCACCAGTTACCCTAATACCTGCCCATCGTCCTGACCCACACGTCACCTGGGCAGCCCCTGTCATAGCAAAGGATTGCAGAGGCACTCCCAGTAACTGGGAGTTCCTGTGCGGTTTGCCCACCTGCAGGTGAGGCTGCCAAAGTTGCTGTAAGAGGGCCCAGATTTTATACTGTTGAATAAACAAGCCACCGTAACTTCTAGTGTGGGAACATCTGGTTTCATCCTCCTCTTGGCCTGGGCTCAGGGAGGAACCAAAGGAGTTTACTTTGACCATATAACTTCCAACAAAACCAAATAGAGGTATCTGATTTTGTGGCCTTGTCTGGCTTCTAAGTGTAGGAAGGTAAACACCTGTTTCACTAACAAGTGGATTCATATATATACTGGTAATGACCATGCATATTTTGTTAATGAGTGAATATAAATATAATGTTTGGTTGGAAAGTTCATCTGGAAGCCAGCTTTGGCTTAGGCCTTGTTGTTCAGGCCTTAGTACTTCACTGGAATTGTCCTTTTACAAGCAGTGATCCTGTCCCCTCAGCTGCAGTGGAATCCTCAGCTGGTCCCACAGGGATTGCTCAAGATCTGGTTGTGCTGAGCTCCTTGTGAGTGGAGTCATCAGTCTCTTGGAGAAGCAGATTCTCTGTCACAGGTTCTAGAATTTTTCCCAGGGATCCAGCAAGGTAAGAGGAAAGGTCTCTGCAGCTCTGACGTGGAAATTGTCCTGCTGGGTGGCCTTGGCTGTGAGTCTGAAACACAGGAGCTCTCTGGCCATATGGTGCTGCTGGCAGAGCTGGCTGTTGCCTACTCAAGGCTCAGGTAGGCACCTGAGCTGCCTTGCTGCGCTGCAAAAACCATCTCAGTGCTCAGCGGCACCTCCCGACACCTCGTCTCAGTGGGGATCCCGTTGGCAGTGTCAGAGCAGTGGCTCGTTAGGATCGGTGCTACTCGTGCTCTCTATCCACCCTGGCCCTGGCAGTCCTGGCCCTGCAGCTATGCCCTCACAGTGAATGGGAACTGCTGCCTGATGTTTTTTGAGCTGCGCCACTGCTGCTGCTGCTGCTGCTGCTGACGCCTTGATGAATGAATTAGTGGGATTATGGGCCATACTGGCCTGTGATAGCAAGGTCATGAAGGCAGAGGTGCAGATGGTCCTGTCAGTCCTATTTCTGCATTTTTCTGGAAACCAAGGAATCTCTTTTGATCCTGTGAGGCACTGAGTTTGCAAAGTCATGGTTCCTTTGTTGTTGTTGTTGTTTCCCTTTGGAAAGCATGCCTATTTGAGATGGCATCCCTGTTTGGAGCCAGCTGAGCTTCTCTCCCATGATATCTGATCATTTCAGTGAATCAATGGAGAGGGTTCAGGAGGTGGTGATGACCATTTCAGGATGGCTCTCTCCAGTTCAAGTCCTGAGTGGGACTCAGAATTCAAACTATATCAAACTATATCAACTCCGTTGGAAGGTTCCCTTCCTTGTCATCTTGTGAATAAGCTCTACATTAACTTCCTGGATTGTTCAGTGCTTTTTTTCAAGATGGAAAGTCCTGTTTGTGGTGGCTTTTGTATGGTTAGGAATTGGGGGTCTCCTTCTGATGCCAAAGTTAGTTTTGCTATTTTATTTCCTTCATATATATTCACAGATGACTATTGTTGTAGAGTTACAGAGTTCCTATGTTCAGTTCAGTACTTTTTCTCCTCTGATAGGCAGAAAGACAAAACACATTCCAAAGGCTCCTATCCTATCTTGCCTCCTCTGCCAACCAAGGGTAAAACACGTTCTCAGGAGACTTTCTCATAAAGTAGGTGTAGCCTGTACAGTTAGTAGCAAGAAAGAGGGACTCCAGAGAAGGTGGAATGAAAAGGGGGAGATTTCCTCCTTATTGTGCTTACAGTTGGGAATTCTTGTCAATTATGCTACTTTTCCAAACTTAGAAAACCCAATTTGCCCTATGTGGGGGGGACATTTTTCCATATCTGCCCCTGGAGGCCTCCAGTTAGACCAGATTTGATATTACTTCCTATACTAATATTGTCCCAAAAGTGTGTTTTGTTTCTCACTCATTCGGGCATTGCTTCCTCCACACTGCAGTGCCTTTGGAATGCAGCCCATTGCCCAACTTTTTCGCAACCTTGATGCTTCTCCATGAGACAGAAAGTGCAATTGCATTTCCAAATGCCAAAACCAATGAGCCAGAGCATCCCGTGCAGATACAGGCCTGCAGCTGTTTCTGAAGAACATTTTGGTTCCTGCCCAGGGCAGCGGATGCATCCCCTCTGTGACTGCTGCTCCTTCCCTGGTGCCCATGGGTAGTCGGTACAGAGTTCTGCCAGGGGAATGGAAAAGGCTGGGGATGTCTGCTGACAGTAGATTGCAGTGGAAAATGTTGGGAAAATGTTTGACTGTAGCAAACTGTGAATTCCTTTACCTTAAATAGACAGTGCTTAGTCCTGTATTCTTCCGTTGCGGTGATTAAAGTGTGCAAGTGGCTGTCTTTGCCTTGAGAATAAAGAGAGTGGTTCTGTTAAGATGGTAGCTGGAATGCATTCAAGGGGATGAAAGTGATTTTAGGAGGCTCTTGACCACCAAAGGAGAATTTGAGGAATGGGATGGTCCGCAAACAATTGTTTCAGGGACCAGAGTCGTGACTGAGGCCCTGCCATATTTGATCCATGTTTCAGCAGGTTGACAAGACAATGAAGAAAACGGTATTGTTTAATACTGGGAAGTTGTCCTTGAAAGAGAAGCAATGTATTGTTCAGTCAGTGGTCAGTTCACCTTTGAAAAAGGAACAATGCATGATGGAGCCATTGTTGGCATGCAGTCAGTCGAGGTCTCATCTCACGTGATAGCCATGTGTGAGCTGATGCTGGCACTGGGAAAATTCCACTCCTGGCTCGGGGGTGGAGGGGTGAGAAGGATGAGATGCACACTGATTTGATCCAGGGCATGTCCTGAAATTTCACTGCCTACCTGGCAGATCTTGACAGTTTGACTGCTTCCAAAGTGGAATAAAGGAAGAGGTGTACATACACAGGAGCCCTGGGCATGTCCAATAAACGTGGAGTTACGTGGAGACATTTGTTAGGAATTATTTCAACAATATTATTTTATGCCAACAGTGTCTTCTCTCCTAGTTCCGTGCAATGGTTAGGGCCATTTTCTTGGTCTGGTTTCCTTCCATTTGGTGCCATCTGAGTGCTTAGTTCAGGTATAGGCTGTGGGTGCTTGGGGCACTATTGGAGTTGCTCTTGGATCCCTTGAACAACAGGGTTTGTCTCACAAGGGGACTTTGTTCTGCTTTGAGAACTTCCCATGCTAATTTGTGTTCGCTGTGTGGAAGGTTGGGCTGCTTTGCATAAATTCACAGACCAATGCAGAACGTTTGCTTTGTGATGTCAGGGCATGGTTGCCATGTTGATGTGGTGACATCAGAAGGTTGCTTTGGTGTGCAGAAGGCCTCAGTGCCAGAGCCGCCCTTGGGTGTGCTCAGCATAGGAGCATCCTCCTGATTGTCAGTGGGCAGCTGCCTACTGACAAGAGCCTTGTTTTTTCTTGTGTTTCAGCACAGTCTGCAAACTTGCACAGCAGTGCTACAATGATTGAGCAACTTGTTGCTGCAGTTTGCACTGTGTATGGTATCTCTTATTCGGCCTATTACCTGACTAACCTGGCATGTAAGTAGAGATTTTCCCAGGGTGTAACCTAACCTGGCTTTTGTATGTCTTCCTGCTCTTTGTTAGTGACTGGGTTGATTTTGAAACAGAAAGAGCATTAGGATGCCACTGGCAAAGCTCCTGTCAACATGTACTGCTGAAAACAAGGAGCCTGTAGCCAGGGGGCTGCAGGCAGAAAAACAGCTGTCCTGCTTCGCTGCCAACAGAACTTCCACAGCTCAGAGGGATTTTGGGCAAGATTTTCTGGCCAACTCTTTTCACCAAGTCAATGAGAATTAGTGGATGCAACTAATTAAAAAAACCAAAAGTACCTGAAGGAGAGCATAAAAAAGGCTGCTTTAGATATAGGGCAGAAAAGAAGCATTGAGTGTTAAAGAACTATATCCATTATAGTGGTCAAAATTGCATAAATATGCTGGCAAGATAAGCCAAAGCATAATTAGAGCAAAGAATATTGCACTGTTCTCTTGATGGCAGTGTGAAAGATATCTCCTTAACCATCATCTCTTTATCCACCATCTCCTCATCTATGTCATTCGCATCCTCTCTCTCATCCACCACCTGGATGCTTGTGGTGAATGAAAAAATGCTCTCCGATAGGGTTGACTGGCTCTGTGGGATTCATCAGTTCAGACATTTGTCTAAAAGAGACTTCTTCAATTTCCTTGCCCACTCCAGGTCACCTCAGACATATCTACATAGCTGCCAAATCTGAGGTGAGTGACAAAAGAACGTTTGATGATCCAAGTGTTTAAGAAATGACAAGAAAACAGTAATCTTAGCCCATGGCAGGAGAGCGTGGAGGTTAACCTGGGAGGAGTGAAAGCCAAAACATATCCATGCCTGCAGCAGCAACAGCTGGCGATTTCCTAATTTTCCATTTCAGAGCTTTACACAAGTCAAAGCTCAGTTTTCAGAGGGAACGTTGCTTGCTGGTAGTAACCAGGGTGGACTATTGAATTAGGAGCAAGGTGCAATTCTGTTCAATCAGCCCGTCCTCACTGGACTGGAGTGACTTCAGAGTCCCATTGCTATGAGAGTTGATGATTTTGCCTTAGTGGAGCAACTTGTAGAGCTGAAGAGAAATAAGGTTAGGAATGATAGGCAATGGCCTGTCCCTGATGCTTCTCTCTGTCCACAGAGCCCTGAACCGATAACAGCCTCTGAAGTGACTCACTCAGTTCCTGGAGACGAGGCCAAAGAGGTGCAAAAGGATCGCAAGCCTCTGGCTGCAGTCAGGGAAGAAGCTGAGCATTCTGAGCCGGTAAGTGCCAGTTGTGGCTGGTGCCGTCTTTAGTGCGAGACAGAGCTGCAAGATCCTGACCAGCCAGCACTTGGTGTTGCTGGCTGAGGATGCTGAGTGCTGGAATGCTGCCAGGAGCTAGCAATCCCCCCAGCCAGTGAGCGCTGGAGAATGGGCTTTGACCTGTGCCGTTTAGGTCCCTGCCTGCTGGGATTCTGATAGGGGCCGGCCTGAAGCATGAAGGCTTCCCGGCCCCAGAGGAGGGAGCATGTCCAAGACACTGAGCTCAGCCGTGATGGATATGTAGGGACCAGTGTGGTCTGAAGAGACCGGTCCCTCTCCAGAGTCTGGTCAAGGGGCTGCAGGCAGAGAAAGGTGTGATCGGATCCCAGAGGCTCTTTGGGGTGCTTAGTCCCCACGAGCTTCTGGGCCGTGCTTACTTGGGAGCATTTCCGAGACACACTGTGGAGTTGCCGCTAGAAGTGAGAGATTTGGTGCCTTTCTTGCCAAGTCCTTCCTTTGCCTCTTCTGGCAGAGCGCTCCGTATCAGCATCCCCTCTGAGTCCTCCTGTCATTTGATTAGCTGCAACGAGTTGATTGTGTTGTTCACGAGTCCTTGTGGGCCTGGTCCTGTCTGGTGTGCAAAAAAGAGACAGAAATGGCATAGTTCTGGACCCATTTGTGAGGCAAAACCCAGCGGCAACATGTGTCTCTTGATACTTTCTGTGGTGTGGTCTGCCTTGATAAGTGCCCTTGAAAATGTGCATTGCAGCCTGGAGAGGGGAGAAGGCGGAAAGACTTGGACTGCTTTCTTGTGTTGCTAAGAACAGGAAAGGCATCTCGCAATTGCGGATGCTGCATCCTAAATCCAAGGTGCAACTTTGCACTGGGGGAGCCACCTGGGAGAAAAAGGAGCCAGGGCTTGCGGTCAACAGCAGCTGAACATGAGGCGGTGTGATCCCAGCTGGCCGAGAAGGCCAAGGGCATGGTGGCCTGTGTCAGCAGTAGTGGGGCAGCAGGAGCAGGGCAGTGCCCTGTGCCCTGTGCTGGGCATCGGTGCTGTGGCCGCAGCTGGAGTGCTGTGAGCAGTTCTGGGCCCATCTGAAGCAGAAAGACATTGAGGGGCTGGAGCGTGTCCAGAGAAGGACACGGCAGCTGGGGACAGGTGGGAGCACAAGCCCAATGAGGAGGTGCTGCGGGAGCTTTAGGCAGGGGAAAGGGAGGCTCATCAGCAAACTTGCAGGCTCACTTCCAGAAATGCCTACATGACAATGCTCCCCGCAAGGGCTGATCTCATTCCAAGAATGCCCTCACTGCATCCAGATGCTTTACACACTGGAGTAGGGGGCACTTGGATCCTTTGCTTGGTGGGCTCCTTCCTTTGCCATTCGGAGAAGCCCCGTTCATTTGGTCTTTTAGCATCAAGCAAAAGTTCTTTTGCTCAAGATTTCCTCCACCTTTGCGGCACCGGCTGACATTCTGAGAGTGTTTTAGTTTTCCATGTCTGCAGTAGCAACAGCTGGCTATTTCCTAATTTTCCGTTTCAGAGCTTTACACAAGTGAAAGCCCAGTTTTCAGAGAGAAGGTTGCTTGCTGGTAGTAGCCAGGGTGGACTACTGAATTCGGAGTCATGTGCACGTCTGTTCAGTCAGCCCGTCCTCACTGGACGGGAGTGAATTAGAGTCCCATTGCTATGACAGTTGATGATTTTGCCTTAGTGGAGCAACTTGTAGTGCTGAAGAGAAATAACTTTAGGAATGATAGGCAATGGCCTGTCCCTGATGCTTCTCTCTGTCCACAGAGCCCTGAACCGATAACAGACTCTGAAGTGACTCACTCAGTTCCTGGAGACGAGGCCAAAGAAGTGCAGAAGGATCGCAAGCCTATGGCTGCTGTCACGGAAGAAGCTGAGCATTCTGAGCCGGTAAGTGCCAGTTGTGGCTGGTGCCGTCTTTAGTGCGAGACAGAGCTGCAAGATCCTGACCAGCCAGCACTTGGTGTTGCTGGCTGAGGATGCTGAGTGCTGGAATGTTGCCAGGAGCTAGCAATCCCCCCAGCCAGTGAGCGCTGGAGAATAGGCTTTGACCTGTGCCGTTTAGGTCTCAGCTTGCTGGGATTCTGATAGGGGCCGGCCTGAAGCATGAAGGCTTCCCGGCCCCAGAGGAGGGAGCATGTCCAAGACACTGAGCTCAGCCGTGTTGGATACGTAGGGGCCAGTGTGGTCTGAAGAGACCGGTCCCTTTCCAGAGTGTGGTCAAGGAGTTGGAGGCACAGAAAGGCTTGATCTGACCCCAGAGGCTCTTTGGGGTGCTTGGTCCCCATGAGCTTCTGGGCCGTGCTTACTTGGGAGCATTTCCGAGACACACTGTGGAGTTGCCGCTAGAAGTGAGAGATTTGGTGCCTTTCTTGCCAAGTCCTTCCTTTGCCTCTTCTGGCAGAGCACTCAGTAGCAGAGTCTAGTCTGAGTGCACCTGTCTTTTGATAAGCTGCAACGAGTTGATTGTGTTGTTCACGAGTCCTTGTGAGCCTACTTCTGTCTGGTGTGGCAAAAGAACTGCATAGTTCTGGATCCATTTGTGAGGCAAAACCCAGAGGCTGCATGTGTCTCTTGATACTTTCTGTTGTGTGGTCTGCCTTGATAAGTGCCCTTGAAAATGTGCATTGCAGCCTGGAGAGGGGAGAAGGCGGAAAGGCTTGGACTGCTTTCTTGTGTTGCTAAGAACAGGAAAGGCATCTCGGAATTGCGGATGCTGCATCCTAAATCCAAGGTGCAACTCTGCACTGGGAGAGCCGCCTGGGAGAAAAAGGAGCCAGGGCTTGCGGTCAACAGCAGCTGAACATGAGGCGGTGTGATCCCAGCTGGCCGAGAAGGCCAAGGGCATGGTGGCCTGTGTCAGCAGTAGTGGGGCAGCAGGAGCAGGGCAGTGCCCTGTGCCCTGTGCTGGGCATCGGTGCTGTGGCCGCAGCTGGAGTGCTGTGAGCAGTTCTGGGCCCATCTGAAGCAGAAAGACATTGAGGGGCTGGAGCGTGTCCAGAGAAGGACACGGCAGCTGGGGACAGGTGGGAGCACAAGCCCAATGAGGAGGTGCTGCGGGAGCTTTAGGCAGGGGAAAGGGAGGCTCATCAGCAACCTTGCAGGCTCACTTCCAGAAATGCCTACATGACAGTGCTCCCCGCAAGGGCCGTTCTCATTCCAAGAATGCCCTCACTGCATCCAGATGCTTTAGACACTGGAGTAGGGGGCACTTGGATCCTTTGCTTGGTGGGCTCCTTCCTTTGCCAGTTGGAGAAGCCCCGCTCATTTTGTCTTTTTGCAGCAAGCAGAAGTGCTTTTGCTGAAGACTTCCTCCCCTTTGGCAGCACCGGCTGACATTCTGAGAGTGTTTTAGTTTTCCATGTCTGCAGTAGCAACAGCTGGCTATTTCCTAATTTTCCATTTCAGAGCTTTACACAAGTCAAAGCCCAGTTTTCAGAGAGAAGGTTGCTTGCTGATAGTAGCCAGGGTGGACTACTGAATTCGGAGTCATGTGCACGTCTGTTCAGTCAGCCCGTCCTCACTGGACGGGAGTGAATTAGAGTCCCATTGCTATGACAGTTGATGATTTTGCCTTAGTGGAGCAACTTGTAGTGCTGAAGAGAAATAACTTTAGGAATGATAGGCAATGGCCTGTCCCTGATGCTTCTCTCTGTCCACAGAGCCCTGAACCGATAACAGACTCTGAAGTGACTACCTCAATTCCTGGAGACGAGGCCAAAGAAGTGCAAAAGGACTGCAAGCCTCTGGCTGCAGTCACAGAAGAAGCTGAGCATTCTGAGCTGGTAAGTGCCAGTTGTGGCTGGTGCCGTCTTTAGTGCGAGACAGAGCTGCAAGATCCTGACCAGCCAGCACTTGGTGTTGCTGGCTGAGGATGCTGAGTGCTGGAATGCTGCCAGGAGCTAGCAATCCCCCCAGCCAGTGAGCGCTGGAGAATAGGCTTTGACCTGTGCCGTTTAGGTCTCAGCTTGCTGGGATTCTGATAGGGGCCTGCCTGAAGCATGAAGGCTTCCCGGCCCCAGAGGAGGGAGCATGTCCAAGACACTGAGCTCAGCCGTGTTGGATACATAGGGGCCAGTGTGGTCTGAAGAGACCGGTCCCTCTCCAGAGTCTGGTCAAGGGGCTGCAGGCAGAGAAAGGTGTGATCTGACCCCAGAGGCTCTTTGGGGTGCTTGGTCCCCATGAGCTTCTGGGCCGTGCTTACTTGGGAGCATTTCCGAGACACACTGTGGAGTTGCCGCTAGAAGTGAGAGATTTGGTGCCTTTCTTGCCAAGTCCTTCCTTTGCCTCTTCTGGCAGAGCACTCAGTAGCAGAGTCTAGTCTGAGTGCACCTGTCTTTTGATAAGCTGCAACGAGTTGATTGTGTTGTTCACGAGTCCTTGTGAGCCTACTTCTGTCTGGTGTGGCAAAAGAACTGCATAGTTCTGGATCCATTTGTGAGGCAAAACCCAGAGGCTGCATGTGTCTCTTGATACTTTCTGTTGTGTGGTCTGCCTTGATAAGTGCCCTTGAAAATGTGCATTGCAGCCTGGAGAGGGGAGAAGGCGGAAAGGCTTGGATTGCTTTCTTGTGTTGCTAAGAACAGGAAAGGCATCTCGGAATTGCGGATGCTGCATCCTAAATCCAAGGTGCAACTCTGCACTGGGAGAGCCGCCTGGGAGAAAAAGGAGCCAGGGCTTGCGGTCAACAGCAGCTGAACATGAGGCGGTGTGATCCCAGCTGGCCGAGAAGGCCAAGGGCATGGTGGCCTGTGTCAGCAGTAGTGGGGCAGCAGGAGCAGGGCAGTGCCCTGTGCCCTGTGCTGGGCATCGGTGCTGTGGCCGCAGCTGGAGTGCTGTGAGCAGTTCTGGGCCCATCTGAAGCAGAAAGACATTGAGGGGCTGGAGCGTGTCCAGAGAAGGACACGGCAGCTGGGGACAGGTGGGAGCACAAGCCCAATGAGGAGGTGCTGCGGGAGCTTTAGGCAGGGGAAAGGGAGGCTCATCAGCAACCTTGCAGGCTCACTTCCAGAAATGCCTACATGACAGTGCTCCCCGCAAGGGCCGTTCTCATTCCAAGAATGCCCTCACTGCATCCAGATGCTTTAGACACTGGAGTAGGGGGCACTTGGATCCTTTGCTTGGTGGGCTCCTTCCTTTGCCAGTCGGAGAAGCCCCGCTCATTTTGTCTTTTTGCAGCAAGCAGAAGTGCTTTTGCTGAAGACTTCCTCCCCTTTGGCAGCACCGGCTGACATTCTGAGAGTGTTTTAGTTTTCCATGTCTGCAGTAGCAACAGCTGGCTATTTCCTAATTTTCCATTTCAGAGCTTTACACAAGTCAAAGCCCAGTTTTCAGAGAGAAGGTTGCTTGCTGGTAGTAGCCAGGGTGGACTACTGAATTGGGAGCCATGTGCACGTCTGTTCAGTCAGCCCGTCCTCACTGGGCTGGAGTGATTTCAGAGTCCCATTGCTATGAGAGTTGATGATTTTGCCTTAGTGGAGCAACTTGTAGTGCTGAAGAGAAATAAGGTTAGGAATGATAGGCAATGGCCTGTCCCTGATGCTTCTCTCTGTCCACAGAGCCCTGAACCGATAACAGACTCTGAAGTGACTACCTCAATTCCTGGAGACGAGGCCAAAGAAGTGCAAAATGACCAGAAGCCTCCTGTGGCAATCAGCGAAGAAGCTGAGCATTCTGAGCTGGTAAGTGCCAGTTGTGGCTGGTGCCGTCTTTAGTGCGAGACAGAGCTGCAAGATCCTGACCAGCCAGCACTTGGTGTTGCTGGCTGAGGATGCTGAGTGCTGGAATGCTGCCAGGAGCTAGCAATCCCCCCAGCCAGTGAGAGCTGGAGAATGGGCTTTGACCTGTGCCGTTTAGGTCCCTGCCTGCTGGGATTCTGATAGGGACAGGCCTGAAGCATGAAGGCTTCCCGGCCCCAGAGGAGGGAGCATGTCCAAGACACTGAGCTCAGCCGTGTTGGATATGTAGGGGCCAGTGTGGTCTGAAGAGACCGGTCCCTCTCCAGAGTCTGGTCAAGGGGCTGCAGGCAGAGAAAGGTGTGATCTGACCTCAGAGGCTCTTTGGGGTGCTTGGTCCCCACGAGCTTCTGGGCCGTGCTTACTTGGGAGCATTTCCGAGACACACTGTGGAGTTGCCGCTAGAAGTGAGAGATTTGGTGCCTTTCTTGCCAAGTCCTTCCTTTGCCTCTTCTGGCAGAGCGCTCAGTAGCAGCATCCACTCTGAGTCCTCCCGTCATTTGATAAGCTGCAACGAGTTGATTGTGTTGTTCACGAGTCCTTGTGGGCCTGGTCCTGTCCGGTGTGGCAAAAGAACTGCATAGTTGTTGACCCATTTGTGAGGCAAAACCCAGCGGCAACATGTGTCTCTTGATACGTTCTGTTGTGTGGTCTGCCTTGATAAGTGCCCTTGAAAATGCGCATTGCAGCCTGGAGAGGGGAGAAGGCGGAAAGACTTGGACTGCTTTCTTGTGTTGCTAAGAACAGGAAAGGCATCTCGCAATTGCGGATGCTGCATGCTAAATCCAAGGTGCAACTCTGCACTGGGGGAGCCACCTGGCAGATAAAGGAGTCAGGGCTTGTGGTCAACAGCAGCTGAACATGAGGCGGTGTGATCCCAGCTGGCCGAGAAGGCCAAGGGCATGGTGGCCTGTGTCAGCAGTAGTGGGGCAGCAGGAGCAGGGCAGTGCCCTGTGCCCTGTGCTGGGCATCGGTGCTGTGGCCGCAGCTGGAGTGCTGTGAGCCGTTCTGGGCCCATCTGAAGCAGAAAGACATTGAGGGGCTGGAGCGTGTCCACAGAAGGACACGGCAGCTGGGGACAGGTGGGAGCACAAGCCCAATGAGGAGGTGCTGCGGGACCTTTAGGCAGGGGAAAAGGAGGCTCATCAGCAACCTTGCAGGCTCACTTCCAGAAATACCTACATGACAGTGCTCCCCGCAAGGGCCGATCTCATTCCAAGAATGCCCTCACTGCATCCAGATGCTTTAGACACTGGAGTAGGGGGCACTTGGATCCTTTGCTTGGTGGGCTCCTTCCTTTGCCAGTCGGAGAAGCCCCGCTCATTTTGTCTTCAAGCAGAAGTGCTTTTGCTGAAGACTTCCTCCCTTTTGGCAGCACCGGCTGACATTCTGAGAGTGTTTTAGTTTTCCATGTCTGCAGCAGCAACAGCTGGCTATTTCCTAATTTTCCATTTCAGAGCTTTACACAAGTCAAAGCCCAGTTTTCAGAGAGAAGGTTGCTTGCTGGTAGTAGCCAGGGTGGACTACTGAATTGGGAGCCATGTGCACGTCTGTTCAGTCAGCCCGTCCTCACTGGGGTGGAGTGACTTCAGAGTCCCATTGCTATGAGAGTTGATGATTTTGCCTTAATGGAGCAACTTGTAGAGCTGAAGAGAAATAAGGTTAGGAATGATAGGCAATGGCCTGTCCCTGATGCTTCTCTCTGTCCACAGAGCCCTGAACCGATAACAGACTCTGAAGTGACTCACTCAGTTCCTGGAGATGAGGCCAAAGAGGTGCAAAAGGACTGTAAGCCTCTGGCTGCAGTCACGGAAGAAGCTGAGCATTCTGAGCCGGTAAGTGCCAGTTGTGGCTGGTGCCGTCTTTAGTGCGAGACAGAGCTGCAAGATCCTGACCAGCCAGCACTTGGTGTTGCTGGCTGAGGATGCTGAGTGCTGGAATGCTGCCAGGAGCTAGCAATCCCCCCAGCCAGTGAGAGCTGGAGAATGGGCTTTGACCTGTGCCGTTTAGGTCTCAGCTTGCTGGGATTCTGATAGGGGCCGGCCTGAAGCATGAAGGCTTCCGGGCCCCAGAGGAGGGAGCATGTCCAAGACACTGAGCTCAGCCGTGTTGGATACGTAGGGGCCAGTGTGGTCTGAAGAGACCGGTCCCTCTCCAGAATGTGGTCAAGGAGTTGGAGGCACAGAAAGGCTTGATCTGACCCCAGAGGCTCTTTGGGGTGCTTGGTCCCCACGAGCTTCTGGGCCGTGCTTACTTGGGAGCATTTCCGAGACACACTGTGGAGTTGCCGCTAGAAGTGAGAGATTTGGTGCCTTTCTTGCCAAGTCCTTCCTTTGCCTCTTCTGGCAGAGCGCTCAGTAGCAGCGTCCCCTCTGAGTGCACCTGTCTTTTGATAAGCTGCAACGAGTTGATTGTGTTGTTCACGAGTCCTTGTGGGCCTGTTCCTGTCCAGTGTGGCAAAAGAACTGCATAGTTGTTGACCCATTTGTGAGGCAAAACCCAGCGGCAACATGTGTCTCTTGATACTTTCTGTGGTGTGGTCTGCCTTGATAAGTGCCCTTGAAAATGTGCATTGCAGCCTGGAGAGGGGAGAAGGCGGAAAGACTTGGATTGCTTTCTTGTGTTGCTAAGAGCAGGAAAGACATCTCGCAATTGCGGATGCCGGATCCTAAATCCAAGGTGCAACTTTGCACCTGGGGAGCTGCCTGGGAGAAAAAGGAGCCAGGGCTTGCGGTCAATAGCCGCTGACCATGAGGCGCCGTGTGCCCTGGTGGCCAAGAAGGCCAAGGGCATGGTGGCCTGTGTCAGCAGTAGTGGGGCAGCAGGAGCAGGGCAGTGCCCTGTGCCCTGTGCTGGGCATCGGTGCTGTGGCCGCAGCTGGAGTGCTGTGAGCCGTTCTGGGCCCATCTGAAGCAGAAAGACATTGAGGGGCTGGAGCGTGTCCAGAGAAGGACACGGCAGCTGGGGACAGGTGGGAGCACAAGCCCAATGAGGAGGTGCTGCGGGAGCTTTAGGCAGGGGAAAGGGAGGCTCATCAGCAACCTTGCAGGCTCACTTCCAGAAATGCCTACATGACAGTGCTCCCCGCAAGGGCCGTTCTCATTCCAAGAATGCTCTCACTGCATCCAGATGCTTTAGACACTGGAGTAGGGGGCACTTGGATCCTTTGCTCTCTTGGGTTATTGCTTCTATGGTTTTAGAAGGCCTTTTTATTTTCTTCCTGCTGCTAGCATATGTACTATTCCTGAACTGTTTTTTTCACGAGAAGATGCAGTTTGGTCAGGGATTTGGGTGTTGAAAGTCCTTTTCTCTTGCCAGGTCGGCCATTAGGACCTTGCACGTCTGTGTCATTTTAACAGTGCCTTTTCCTTCTGGCAAGCTTGCAGATCCAGAATTGCCCAATTATAGAATCAGGTTTTCAGTCTGGGAATTGAGCATTAAATCATCTCCTTTGCATTCCAGCTGGTCCTAAGATGTCAGATTAGTTTGGAGGGGCTCAGCTTGATTCTGATTACAGGCACTTTAGCACCATCCGTGTGGCTGTGACATACAGTAGATCTTGCCCCAGCGCAGATGCATAAAGAGTGCAGTTCCAAGGGCCATGCTCTGGGTCTGATGTCATTCCATAAGCTGCTACACCCTCCAGATTCCTCGAGAGTGTGGTTCGCTGAAGCAACAAGACAGCAAGTTCAAGATTGCTGCTGAATGGGGCACTGGCTTTCCAAGAGTTGATGTGTGTCATAACAGAAAGTATAGTAAGAGAATATATATAAGTGAGATCGATCTGTCTATCTATTTATCTATCTATCTATCTATCTATCTATCTATCTATCTATCTATCTATCTATTTATCTATCCATCTATCTAACTTTTCCATAAGTGATTCTTCCCAGCTCTGGTTAGAGGCAGGTGGAGGTGCAAAGCTCACCCTTAAGGCATCCCTTCAGCAGAAGAGGAGAGGCATGTTCTATCAACTGATCCCGAGCAGTCAGAGATGTCTCCCCTCCAGAGATGGTTGTTTTCCCCCCTCAGAGTTGTTTTCCTCCTCCTGCCTCTTCTGCCCTGAAGCCCCATTTTATTCTTTAAATTTCTCCCTTTCCTAGTGATGTGGAACGATTCCATGTTTTAGGTGGTGTTTGGTGACTCTTGTCATACATCCATTACATGGCACATGATTTTCTTCATTGGAACCCCTGAGGGTGTGTAAGTTCATTTGTTGAGGGGGGTTTCTGTTGAGAAACCCCCATCTTTCTTATGAGGGTTTCTGTTACCACTGGTGTGAATTCTCAGGTGACAAATGAGCAAGAATGAATGCCTTGGTCCTCCTCCATATACTGAGGTGGCTGTAGAGGCTCTCTGGCCTCCATCAGAGGAGTTGTGCATGCATCCTTATCTCCTGAATGAGCAGGATTTCTAACAAGAGTGTAGATGTCAGAAAGGCAGGAGACTAGTGGTGTGGCCTGAAGAAAACATGAACTCCAGAAGTGTCTCTCACAAGAAGTGAGCCCACAATGGAAGCAGAGCCAGGATGGAGCCGTGGGACAGGGCGGGGTGTCAGTCACAAAGGAAAGACAAACGGGACACAGCAGAAGTGGAGGGAGGTCCTCACCAGACCCTTGAGAAATGCCACACCTTCCCTGTCAGCTGCCTGAGAGGCTCTTGGAGCTTCAGTCCCAGATGGACCCTGATTGTACTGCCAGTGTCACTTTGGAATCTGTGCCTCCCCATGGGCAGAGAATGATGCAAGAGAGCAGCAGCACAGTGCTTTGGGAACATGTGAGCCCATCCGGCTTAGAGACTTGGCCCACAAGTGTTGTATGAGAAGTTGAAACGCATCTTCTTTTGCTTTCTGTGCAGGCCCTTCTAGAGAAAGAGCGTGAGCAGATTGCTTTATCAGAGGTGCCATGGCAGACTCAGGAAGAGGTGTTCCCAGCCCCAGAGCAGGAAGAGCAGCTCAGGCAGCAGGTGGAAGAGCTACAGGAGAATGGCCAGGTAAGCCTGGCTCACCAGATGACAGACTGAAGGGCAGAAGCAGGAGCAAAAAACAGAGCTCCTGGGACTGAGGAGGCCAGGAGTCCCACAGGCACTGAAAGCACAGAGCCTTGTAATCTGCAGAGATCAGCACTGGGATGGGAGGGTTAAAATGGAAGCACAGGTGGGTAGGGAAGCAGAAAGAAGTGGCTGAATGAATTTGATTTTGAGGCTGAAAGAGGAAAAGCTGAGCTGGTGACAGCTTCCTGTGACTTGCTCTGCATTTGTGTCTACAGAACATCAAGGCAGAGCCACAAGTAGAGCTGCCTGAAGATCAGATTGCCATCATGGCAGTGAAGAGGAGGAACAAGGAAGACATGAGAAGTGTCCAAGAGGAGATGAATCTCCATCAGCAGAGAGGCGATCAACAAAACCAGGTTAGTGCAAAAGTGACACACACTCCACTCAAGAAACATTTCACTTCTTTTTTACAGAACCTCAAGGACAACATCAGTGCAGAGCTGAAGGAAATTGAGGTTAGGATGAAGGCAAGAGAGAAGAGGCTGGAGGAAGAAATAAAAATGATCAGAGAGAAACATAATCCCCTGCTTCAGGCTGTACAAAAGCAAGTGAGTGAAAAAAGCAATAGCCAATGCAGTCACCAGACTAGTGGTTTCTGCCCTTCTTGCCTTTCCAGTGTAGAGTAGCAGGGGGTGGGGTGGTGCCTCTGAGTGCCATCCTGCTGTAGGGTCCATCACAGCCACTCTGAAGGACATTTTCTGGTGTGCTGAATCACAACATCTGCCCTGGAGAGTGAGGCTAGTCCTTTGGCCTTTTGGCTAACAGTCATTCAAATGGATTCCTGCTGGCCTGTTCCTGCACTCCTTCTTTCTTGAGGTATTTTTTACAGTGGGACATGGTGACCCAGACGGAGGATTGAAACAAGCTGTCTGTAGTCTTGTAAATCTGTTCTCTCCCTTTCCTCACAGTCAATGACTCTTGGCTGACAGGGACAAGCTGTAGTCTCTGACTGCTTTGTTCTGTTTGACTTGAGGTGGAAGCCTTGACATCTCACCTGCCAGCCCGCAAAGACTTCCAGCAAATGACTGGAAAGAAAAAGCCCCGTTGTCAGCGTGAGGCACAAGAGCTGTCCCAACCGGAGATGCTGCAGGTTGGGCATGTCCTGAAGATGGGCCAGGAAAAGAGGACTCAGTGGAAGGAGGTAAAGCATTTGAACAAGCATGTCTGCAGCCCTTGGAGAGGGAAAGGAATCCCTGGGGAGGAAGTGGAATGGTCATTGTGGCAGCCATCCTTCAGAAAATCCATGAGAATGGAACATGAATCTGGCTCTGAACTCGAGTAAAACCAGCCTTTGATACTGACCCACCAGTTTGAGAAGGGGCCATCCAAATAATCCATTTTAAGAGCCCTGCATGTGGCTGACAACATCTTCCTGTGGGCTTGCATTTGAGAAGGGATCTTAAATTAAACTTTGCCAGCCACCTTTCTAACACAAACTCTTTACTTGTCTCAGATCTACACAGGCAGTGTTACTGAACCTGCTGCAGCAGCAGCCTTGTCTAGTGGAGCCTTTGCTCCCCAGCCTGAGAAGTGGAGCCTGGGCAGTTTGTTCATCTCCAGCACTGACACAGCTGCTGCTCGGCCAAAGGAGACTAAGAAGTACTTGCAGCTACTGAGTACGTCTGGTGTATTTCTTGTCTGAGGGACAGTGTGTTGTGTGCATGTGTCAGTAGAGCTGTACCAAATGTTCCTCCTCAGTTTGGTGGCACAGGGACATTTAGGATTCCCTGTAGGAACTGCTGTAGAAAATCACTCTCTGTGTTGGCCATCTGTGCTACAGAGTTATCTGTCTGGTTATTGTTGTTGTTCCTCAGCCAACCACAAAGGGTTCAGAGACCCACCCAGTGGGGCTGCCTTTTTTATCTTCTGGAAGCTGAGATCTCTGCTTTAAAGTGAGCATCTTGCATTTTGTTTCCCTCAGGGAAAATAGTGAACATGAAAAATCCTGCAACAAAGTACAATGAACTGGAAAACATTGGCAGCGGGTGAGTCCAACCACAGTTACTTCTACACAACCATGGGCAGGTGATTTGCTGGTAGAATGTCTATCAAGTGTGAAGTCAGGCAAGCTGCAAACATATTCAGACACTGAGGTTAGATTGCTCAACCTCTCAGTACTGGCCAGAATTTGTGAGCAAGGTCAAAAGGCATTGTCAAAGACATCTCCATGCTTCTAAGGTCTTGCCTGCAGCAAGAAACAGGACCTGGAAGATCTCCTTGTCTCTACAGTGTGGGACAGCTCTGTGTTATTTTCCTTAGCACTTTTTAATATCTCCAGATCATACAGCCAGAGTAATGAAAGGAGAAGAATCTTGCTTGCCTGAAAAAGCAAACTACCCACTAGGATAGCTGTCAGATTACGGTTCTCAGGAACATTTCTTTCCAAGAGTTTGCTGAAGCACATACTCCAAGGTCAGGAGAAGAACTGCAACAGTTTAGAAACTGCAGCCTGAGATGAAAGAATAAGCTCTGTCTTTGAGCTAAGGCAGTAAACCCCAACACTCCAGGAACAGGCCCAGTGCCCATGCACTTGAGAGGAAAATGCATCAGCTGCCTTCTGGCAGACCCTTCCTGCATCCTGCAGATTTTAGGCACTTCCTGGGCTGGCTTTCACTCCACGATCTAAATGGCTTCTCCTTTCCTTGCTTTGTTTTGTTTCTAGGACTTTTGGAGAGGTTTGTAGGGCACTTGACAAGGCAGCAGGAAGAGAGGTAAATGTCAACAGCCCCTGCAGACTCTGCAGCTCTTGAGGGCTTTCCCCTCTGGTGTCAGCTGTGGCTGGAGCTTTGGGTGGAGCTGTGCAGTAAAGGCACAAGAAGCACAGACTGGCACCAGCCTGCAAACTGTATTTGGGCCATTCTTTGTCCTTCTCAGCTGCCAGAAGGAAGGTGAGGAGGGCAGCGGTTCCTTTCAGAGAAGGACGCGCTCGCTCGCTCTCAATTGCTAAAACAAAGGTGGTGCCTTAGAACATCTCACTGCTCTTTGCGGCTACAGCTTCAGAGTTGTATTCTCATTTCTGGCTGCCAGCAAATACATCTGAATGTTACTGGCAGTTCCTTAGCCATCTGCAGGGCTGCACCTGGGAACTGCACATAGGGAGAGACCTGCAAGGCATCCCTAAAAGCCCGAAGCCCCGCTTGCAGCCCAGGATGTATCCACCGAGTACCAAGGCAGGCATTACTTTTGAATCCCAGGAAGGAATGTGGTCAGAGCCTTGTGGGTTATGGTTAAGACATCTTTGCTACCAGGTGGACATTGTAAAATGTCGGTGGCCACACATCCTGAAACTGGCCTCCAAGGGAGCAGAGAAATGGGCTGTTGGAATGACAGTTCCTAATTATTCCAATGTCTAATCACAAGGTGCTTTGGCTCAGCTTGGCTGTGTCATTCCAAAATCACTCACTCCGTGTGTGTTGTGGTCTCGTGCCACCAACTTCTGAAGTTACTGAATTTCAATGTCATTTTAGGTGGCCATAAAGAAAATAAATCTCCACAGACTGAAAGAGAAGGAACTACTAGTCAATGAACTCATGCTCATGAATAAGCATAAGAATCCCAACCTGGTTAACTGTTTAGACTGGTGAGTCATGCTTTTGTCCCATGACTGTTTGTTTACTACTGCAAATATGCAAGGTAAAAACCCACTTTGGTCCCTGGCAGAAAACAGAGCTGTTAATTATTACTTCTTATTGTTCTTCTCATCTCCAATGGATGGGAAGAGAGTGCATCTTGTCTGCATGAGTTTTCCCTGGCACACGTAGTTTGAAAATTGTTCAAAAACCTGGATCACCCATATCTTACCAAATCGTAAGTTCATCATGAATCGTAAGCCTGTAAGTTCACTGCCACCATGTTGTTCTGGGGCTTGATTTATTTCAAGTGTCCTCTTACATGCGGATCAACTAACAAGGATTTCCCTTGATTGTGTTCCCTCTTTTCTATTGCTTTGCATGCCAGGAAGACTAGGTGCTTTTTTTTCCAGAAACACATAGTGTGAGAGGCTTTTTATCTGTTACTAAACTGCATTTTTCACTTGCTGGTCATCTAACACATCTCTTTTTCATAGCTGTACCTTTCTCCTTGAGACGACATAGACTGCAAACACTGCACGGCATAGAGGGAATGTCTACTCCTTTCATTCTGTCCTTGTCAGAAAGGGACCCGGAAACAAGAATCAACCCTTGTCGTTTCCAAACAGCAACGTAGCCATGCACGTTCATATCCACGCCCTTGTTTCCTTCTTTCAGCTACCTTGTGGATGAGGAACTCTGGCTGGTTATGGAGTACATGGATGGAGGCACTCTGAGAGATATCATCAGCAAGACCTACCTATCTGAAGATGAGATGGCAGCTGTCAGTCGGGAGGTCAGGGATCCCACCTGGGCTTCCAAGGGCTTGGGCAGGATTGTCTGGGAAACTGGGGCTCAGAACTGGAGAGATTTCATGTGCCAAGCTTTGTTTCTGTATTACTAGAATGCTATGGGCAAGCAAGAGCCTTTCAAGTGAATTGCGTGGCAGTGTGCCTGCATTCACTGTACTCTGTTCTTATACTCTGATCTCCTGCTGTTAAATCCTTGCTCTGTCTCTTGTGTTTGTATTTTCTATGCTCCACTTCGCCTCTCTAAATGCTTACCTCGAGCCTGTCTGCGCTGCATTCATCGCCTGTAAAAGCAAAGGTGCTTGTGGTAGGATTTGAAATTAATAGCAAAGAAAGAGCAACTCGTTTCTCACAGGTCTCAAAAAGCACAGTAGTGCACCCAGGATGACGTTTGCTTCTGAAAGGTGACTGATGTGATGTTTCCAAGTCTGTGCTGAGGCCAACAATAAATCCTTTGTCATGCAGCCTCCCACCTCAAAGTAACCCACTTCACACCAAAGGGAGGGATGTTTTCTTTCTTGGCAAACCCTTGTTTGTCCTCTGCATGGAGGGCACATCCACTGCGGGAGCAGTCATTCTGGCTGGTTTGCGGGGGGCCAGTCTACAACAGCAGTTGCTGTTGCTCTTTCAAAAGCTGACATGCCTCTCCTTAGAAAGGTCCTGCTCTGCTAGTGTTGGAGCAGCAAGCTCTTCCTCTCAATGGCACCGTGTGTTCTGCCATTACTCCCCATTCCCCTGGAAGGGGAATCATTTAGAGTTGTTTCCCGTCTTGTGTGATGAACTCCCATCACTAATTTTTGCCCTCCTGTTTCTGTTTTCCTTCCCAGTGCCTGCAAGGACTGGATTTTCTTCACAGAAACCGTGTGATCCATCGAAATGTGAAGAGCCGCAACATCCTTCTCAGCACCGATGGCTCTGTCAAGCTGGGTCAGTATATTCCTGGTCAGGAGCAGTATTCCAGGGATGTGGGGTGTGGGTCTTCTTTGAGTGACTGCCAGCTCTCCAAAAATGGTGCTGGTGGGAGTGCAAGGGCCCAGGCTGCAAGCTGAAGGCTTGAAGTTGCAATGTGCACAGAGGTACAATAAGGAACCAAAAGCAGACAAGAGTGGCGTTGGTCTGCATGTGTCCCTTCCGGAGGGAGGGAGGCACAATCTAAACCTTCAGGGGAATAAAGGCTACTGCTGTGAGCTGCGTTTAAAAACCTCGGTTTTTCTGGAAGTGGCCAGTTTCCTACTTCCTTGGCTAAAGCCCCAGGGAAACGGAGCATGGACAGTTCTCCAGGAGATTCATCAACAGCACATTCTTAGACTGAGAGTGTGGAATTCTTTTGCTTGCTTTCATAATTTGAGCTGGCTTTTATGGTGTGTTGTTTTCTCCACAGCTGATTTTGGCCTCTTTGCTCAGCTCACCCCTGAGCAGAGTAGATGGAGCTCAGTGACCAGCACTTCTGAGTGGATGGCACCTGAAGTCATGACAGGTCAACCATATGGCCCCAAAGCAGACATATGGTCTTTTGGAATCATGGGCATTGAAATGGTGGAACAAGAAGTTCCTTGCCAGAGGCAAACTCCTGTCTGGGTAAGGTGCAAACACTTACTGATCTCACTGCCCTTCTCACCTGTCCCATGTTCTGTGTGCCACTGGACAAAATCCCATTGCCATGTGCTGGCACCACTTCCACCAATGTCCCTTTCTAAATATGTCCCTGCAGCACATTGGCATCTGCTGTAGAGTTTTGGTTGCATCAGAAGGGAAGTGGCAGGTAACCAGTTCAGCAGCCTGCCATTTTTGCCTCCAGCCATGCCTGACATTTCTCATTTGCTTTTTGAACACTGTTGGAGCTTTGTTTCGGGAGGAAAGGAATTATTTAATGAAATGGTTAGATATGTGATAAAAATCCTTCAAAATGGAGGTTGAATCTTCTGAGGTTCAATTTTATAGAAAAAGTAAGAAAAAAGGATAAAAAAGAAAATGAAAAATAGATCAAAAACAACCACCAAAGCAGTGCCCAAGCAATTCTGCTAGCTTTTTCATTTTCTAACCACAGCACATCAATTTTCCTGCATACTGTAGCACATTTTCCAAATCCTGTGTGTCTTTGGAGCTTCCAGTCTTTCAAATAATTTGTACATTCTTCTGTCATGTCTCTGGGTGGCCTGGATAGCTTTAGGATGCATTTTTCTCTGACTGCAGTTAGAATTGCACTCCAAACCCTTGGCTGTTTCTTGGTACTTTAACAAGTTGATGAGCTGCAGTCAGGTGCCTGTGGCTGGGATCCAAGGTGTGGGGTTGATGCGGGTGCTGTGTTCCTTTACTGCAGGAGCAGGGTCATTCCCTGACTTGCACAGTTCTAATGACAGTGAGGATTTCAGCTCCCCACCATGTCTAGTGGCTGAGCTCAGCTGCAGAGGGACAGGATAAAACCCCCTTTGTGACCTCTGGCGGTATGGGAAAAGGAAAGAAAGCTGCCATAATTATTTTTACTCAAGGGGAGTGTGTTTGCTTTTTTAGGCTTGGAAATTTCCCTCTGGGTTGAAGAGGATAATAACAGAGTCTCTTTGGTCACCATCTATTTCAGTGCCACCAGCACTGAGCTGTTGGTATTGTGATGGACATTTTTATGAAGACCAGGCTGGAGCCTGGTATCATGGAGAGCTTGCCCAAACCTCGCATTTCTTGCCTGGCACTTTCTAAGATGGCATACCATTAATGCATCAACTAGAGCATCCAAATGAGCAGAGGGGAACCATAGGGGTAGCCCTTCTCCTTCTTCTGATTTGCCCATGAAAAGGTTTCCTCTTGCCACATAAAGAAGATGAAACTTGCAGACTGCTGAGAAAAAGAGCTGCAGGTGTTTCCCGTTTGTGTGCCCAAACAAGCATTTTCATCCCAATATATTTGTGCATGCATCTTAATGTGTCTGTGTTGAATAAGAGATTCCAGATGTTTGTTTCCTTACCTGAGGAATACCTGGTGGATTTCCCTTTTTTTTTTCTTCCAATTACCATTGTTTTCCAGAACAGGAGAGAAAGCTTGATGAGTTTCGGTTTGTGGCAGCTGTACTTAAGGGACCAACAATCCCTGCAGAAATGCCTTTCTTGTAATAATTCTTTGAAACAGAGTTAATGTAACTAAATCCCTCTCCCAAAAAGCTTGTCAAGCTGTGTGAATCCTCAAGGAACCAAACACGCTTTTGGTGATGTAATTTCCCCTAACCAGGTCAGTCCATGAAATCAGCTGCCAAGGCATCCATTTCCTGGATGTCGGAAGAGCTGTGGCCGCTTTGCAGATGGTGTTTCTTGGTACAGGAGAGTCATCTCTGCCTCTCTGCCAGGACAAAAACTGCCACTGCAGAGTGGAGGTTCAACAACGGGGTCTGGGAGAGCAGTTACAGATGTGAAAGAAGCAGGCCTAGCCTCGTGTTTCCTTTTTCTCCAGCCTCAACTCCAGATAGCCAAAGGAGGGAGACCAAAGCTGCAGCAGCCCAACCTCTTCTCGCTTCAGCTGCGGGACTTCCTGAGCTGCTGCCTGCAGACTGACGAGGCTCGGCGCTGGTCTGCCATGGAGCTCCTGCAGGTAAAATGTGAAAGGGCTGCAGGTGAAACAGTGTCCAAGGGATGGGCTCCTCCTCCTCTGAAGTCCAAGGCATCAGATAAGCCCCGCTCCTCCCCACCTCCAATCTTGGTGCTGCTAAAATGAAAATGGGTGAGGAATCCTGGACTGGGCTGGGCTGGGCTGGCAGGGAGCTCTATATGTCATGTGGTCCAAGTGGCCTGCAACGAGCAGGGACATCTTTAAGGAGATCAGGTTGCTCTGAGCCCTGTGCCACCTGATCTGGGACGGTTCCAGGGATGGGGCACCTACCAGCTCTCAGGGTATCTTGTGCCAGTGTTGCACCATGCTCCTAGTAAACAAGTTCTTCCTCAGACCTACTGTAACTCGATTCCCTTTTTGTTTAAAAATGGTAGCCCACATCCTATTGTAACTGGACCTGTTAAAAAAAGGTGTCTTGCACTCCCTCAGAGACCACATTGAAGGTTTGGAAGGTGTCAATAAAGTCTCCCCGGGACCTATTCTTCTCCAGGCTGAATAACTCCAGGTCTCTCAGTCTGTCCTAAGAGGAGAGGTGCTCTGTCCTCTGACTGTTTCTGTCACATTACAATTGTGTAATTTGGTGGTGTGTTCAGTTTTATCTAATGGCAAAAGACTTGAAGTAGAGCAGTGCAGGGTCCAGAGGCATGAAATGGTGGTGGAAGAACCCAAGGAAGCCAGTCCTGGCCGAGCAGTCAGAGATTTGGCTGTGGGAAAGAGCGGCTGTGGCAGGCTCACTGTGAGCCTCTGAGGGGCCCTGCTTTGTGTCCCCCACCCCACTCTTAGAGGTTTCTGCCACACAAACAGAAGCAGCTGAAAGAGACTTTTCCCAGCCCCATCTGCTGCCTGGCATGGTCAAGCAGACAGGAACTGCCCCAGGGTTACTGCCAGGTTGTGTGGCAGAGAGGGAACTGCAGGACCCAGTGCCACTCGGCTGTCCCTGCTGGGAAGGAAAGAAGGAAAGGAGCCATCCTGTGCCATCCAGCACAGGAGGGGCAGGGCATGGAAAGGTAGACACTGCTCTCTCACTTTGTGGAAATTAGCATGATGCCCGTCTTTCAAAGAGAGGCACCTATGTGAGTCTTTGGAGTTTCCTGAAAGGAAGAAACCCCAAGGACAGAAAGCACCATTTCCAGAGCCCTGGCAGGGCAAAAATCCTAGCAAGATGAAGACACCAGAACAGAGATGAGTGGGATTCTGGGCCAGGTTTGCCTGTGATGGCAAGGTCCTGCACATGAAGGTTGAGGTGCAAATGGCCCCGTTGGTCCTCTTGCTGCATCTTTCATGCACCAGAGGAATCCTGATTGAGCCTATAAAGCACTGTACTTGGAAAATCATGATTCATTGTTTGTTCGTTTGTTTGTTTTTCCTGTCGACAGCATCCATTTGTTACATCAGCCAAGCCAGCATCAACTCTGGCACCACTCATCATTTCAATGAAGAGGAAGGTGGAGACAAGAATGTAACAATCACATCAAGACATTAGCTTCACAACCAGCACAGAGCAAGATTGTAGATTAGGACTGTACAATAGGATTTTAAATAAATAAAGTTTCTCAAACCTCAACTCACTTGGAAGATTCCCCACCTTCTGAATCATTCAGAAAATTCAACATTTCCTTCTGGATTGCCAGTTGTTTCTTAATGATGCTAAGTCACACTTATGGCCTGGTTTTTTTTGCTGTGGTTTCTATGTGGGGAAGGTTCTTCTTCATTTATCCTCACCAGAATACACTGCTTTTGGAATATGGCCCACTGGCCTGTTTGTTTTTGTTTTTGTTTTTTTCTGCCCAGCCAAGGAGCTTCTCTTTGAGGCAGAAAGGGCAATGGCATTTGCAGGCAAAACCAAAGGAGGAGGCAGCAGCCAAGCCATCCTGTGTGGATGCAGGCCTTCCATGATGGCTAACATCTGGCCTGGAGGCTTCACAGTCAGAGATACCGTAATTATACATCCACCAGTCTGTGCCATTAGGGAAAAGATGTAAACATCCCTAGGAGGAAGGCATTTGAAAGCTGGGAGATTTAAATACAAACAACGCCAGCCAATCCCTGGCAAGCGTGGACACAGGAAGCTCTTGGCCACTGAGCTGGGTGGTGGTAACCACATTCAGCCAGTTAGGAGAGCAACCGCGCAGGTTTTTGACAACCGTATAAAAAAGAACTGCACTCAGTAAAATTGGCTGTTATTGTGGGAACTACGGAGTGTCGTGTCTTGTACATCTCAACTGTGACAGCCTTTGGTCGTGACTCAAGAGCATTTGGGTTCCTGCCACTTGGATTTGCATCCCTCAGTGCAATCTCTTTGGCTGGAGGAGAGTCTTGCTCAACTGAGAAAGCAGGAAGACCGGTGAGGGTGCTCTGAAAGGTCTCCAGGATCTGGTGCAGAGCTGACAACGACTGCAAGGTGAGAGTGAGCCCAGCCTTGTCCAGGGTGGAGCCCCAGCAGAGCCCTGGCAGAGCCCGGAGCAGCCTCAGCCCGGGCAGAGGCAGGCTTGAAGGAGGCCCTTGTAGCTGCAAGAGGCAGCAGCCCGGCTCTGGGTGCCTCCTCCTGGCACCGGGCATATCCTCTGCTCTCAGAGCCGAACTGGCAGCTGGCTGGTCCCGTGGGGAAGCGCAGCCGTGCTGGGCACAGCACAGACTGCTGGCATTGGCCGTCTGGAGTGTGGCCAGGAGGAGAGAAAGGCAAAGAGCAGCCGAGGGCTAGCTCCCTGGCTGAGGATTGCTACTCTTGTGCCAGGTGCCCTGTAACTCCTGGGAAAGGTCAGCGGTGTGTGCAGCACTCTGGGCACAGGGGGAGGGAGCCCTGCTGCTGCACAGGCTCCAGCCCAGGGCAGCATCCTTCAGGCACGGCAGTTCTGCCAGGGAAACCGAGGCCAGCGGGAGGCGCTGTCAGCTCGGCAGGTCACATCTGCAGGACACACTGCCTCCCACAGCTCTGGGAGGAAGCGCCTGCAGTCCTGGAGTTGTGCACTGAGCCAGAGCAAAGGTAGGAAATGCAGAGTGTTTTGCAGAAATATTCAGGGGCAGCAGTCCAGCCTGCTTTGTGCTCTCAGGAGCGCGCGCGCACACAGGCACGCACGCCGGTGCACACGCACACAGACACACACACTCAGACTCACACTCCCAACAAAATGCTTCTTTTTATTGCCTTTCCCATTCGCTGCATACAGAGGGAAATCAACATTCCCTCCTGGCTTCCTACTTTTCTGTCTGTCCCCTCCTCCCCCCTTATCCTACTTCCTTTTTGGTCCGGTGTTCAATCCCGCCCCACTCCCAGCTCACAGGAACGCCCGAGAAATTGAGTAGAACAAATCCAAACCATAAAAATAACAGTGCCTAGAAGCATCAGCTTTTGTTCTCTTTTCTAATAACCTTTTGGCTGCACCAAACTATTACCTCGTATCTTACAAGAGGGAATTGGGGATGAGCCTGAGGCTTGTGCTTGAATAGTGAACTGATTTGGAAGGGAGCAGAAGGGTTTCAGTAGGCAATTTGTTTTCGTTATTAATTTCTGAAGGAATGATGCAAAGTGGTTTCAGTCTGCAAAAGCAATTTCAAGGTGCATTGAAAAATTGCTTGTGTACAATTCCCAGAGAAGGAAGGTGGTGTGAAAATGTTTAACAAGTCATTAATCCCTTGACCTTTAAAAGACGGTGTTGAGCCCACTATTCCTTCAGTGCAGTGATGAATGTGTGCAAGTGGCTAACTTAGCCTTGAGAATAAAGCGTTTGGTCCTCTTAAGAAGGTAGCTGGAATGCATTCAAGGGGAAGAAAGTGGTTTGAGACGGCTTTTGACCATCACAGGAGAACTTGAGGAATGGCAAGTTCCTCAAATGCCCACCAGAGTCCCTCAAGAGATCCCTACTCTCGTGTCAATATCTTCTGAGAAGTGATTTAAGTCTGTCAAATAATTTGGGGAAATGTTGAGCTTGTGAGTTTCAGCAATGAGTGTGTCTTAATTCCATGGTTACAAGCTAGTAAGTGAGATTTCTGAGTGAGCACATGTTAGAAAAGTGATTCCCCATGCACCCAGAGCTGAAATAAAGTGTCATTTCTCACACTGACCTGTCAGTGGGGATGGGGCCCTGCTTGGGTAACTTTCATTGTAGTCACTTCTGTGGAAAGGTGAAAATTAAATCTTTTCCAGCCGTTCCCTCAGGGTTACCTTTATTAGGACCCAAACCTCTGTACCGCAGGTAGCCTGGGTGTGTGCAGAGCAACACAGCCCCACAAACCCCTCGGCTTTCCCACAGGTCATCCTTACCTGTTCCCAGGTGTGCCCAGCTCTGGCAGCAGAAAGAGCCCACCGTGCAGTGGGCGCCATGCCCTGCCCAGCCGGGGCTCTCTGCCACAGAGCAGCAGCAGCGCCAGCACCTTTCAACTCACTCCTGCCTTGGCTTCACCTGGGAGACGGAAGCCTCTGGAAATCAGCACCGCCAGTCATGTTCCCAGCTTGGAGCAGCTCCTGCAGGCAGGCAAATCCTGCCTGACTGCTTCCAAATAGGAATAAAGGCAGAGGTAGACACATACATACACAGAAGCCCTGGGCCTGTCCAAATAGGCAGATGTATAGGGGAATGCGTTAGGAATTATTATAGCTGTTATGCCAATACTGCCTTCTCTCCTGCCCTTTTCTCTCTTCACATTTCCACCTGTTCCCACTCACAACTCTCACAGTTTTCTGGTCATGTTTCCCTCCCAAATTTCACTCATTTCCCCCACCCTTTTCAGCTCCGTTTCCTCACACTTTTCATCTCACATTTCCACACCATCCCATTCGTTTCCTGTTCTTTTCCTTCCCTCGTGTTTCTCACAGATTTTCTCTCACATATCCTGTCCTTTTGTGCCCTCATGTTTGTCTCCTTTTCTCAGTCATGTTTCTCAGTTTTCTCCTCACATTTCTCACTTTTCCCGTCATGTTTTTCACCCTTTTCCCTCTCACAGTTCTCACACCTTCCCCCTTCATATTTATCATTCTTTCCGCCCAACTTCCTTGCAGTTTCTCTCTCACAGTTTGTGCCCTTGTTTCACTCATGTTTTCTGCTTTTTTCTGCCCTCAGGTTTCTCACTCTTTCCCCCTCAGTATTCTCTCAATGTTCCCCTCACATTTTCTGCCCGTTTCTCTCTCTTTGCCAGTAAAGTTTCTCATTCTCTTCCCCTCACATTTCCCTCCATTTTCTCTGATATTTCTCACCCTTCTCTGCTCATGTTTCTCAGAATTTTCCCATCCTATTTCCTGCCCTTTTCTCCTCTAACCTTCCTCTCCTATTTTCACTCATATTTCTCAGCATTTTTCACCTCAGTTTTCTCTCCCTTTCCCACTCAGGTTTCCTACCCTTTTCTTCCTCCCGCTTCTCTCCTACTTCCACTCACATTTCTCATACTTGTCACCTCACATTTTCTGCCTTTTTCCCCCTCACATTTCTTCACCCACTGGTTCCTGTCAGTGACTGTTTCTCTTCAGTAGTTGATGGGCTTCTACTCTTTTATTCCTGCAATCCCCTACTCAAACTAATGGCTGCCAGAGCAGTGGTCCAAGAAGGCCCTGCCTGTGCATCTGCTGAAGAGAAAGTCTGTGCTCCACCTGAAGAATCTCATTAAGAACAACCTAAAGCACAGATTTGGTTTGCATTTCAATTCTACAGAGTCTTCGTACTGTTCTAAATTAATAGGTACCCTGAGGGATACACATTCCAGGTGAGCACCCGCTGCTCTAGTAGTCTGCTTCAAGTAGATGCCATCTCCGTCTTCATCACCTCACAGTCACTATGGCTCCAGCATGGAGAAAAACAGTCTGTGATGCCTCCTTGTGCCAAATACTGTCCATTTGCACAGGAGATGCTTTTGGCACTCTTTTGGGGGGAAAAAAAATATTGAAACCCTGGAGTTTCTTCCTATTTTCACCTACTTGAACTGCCTTGACATCAAAATACTGCCAGCCAATATTACAAACTGTCTGGTGCATGTTTGTGTGCACAGACCAAAGGTGCCACACTGTGTCTGCCCCCAGGTGACTGTTAATGTCCATTTAAACAGAGGGCTGAAAGGGGGGGATTCTGCCCACCCTGCGCTGCTCCGGGGTCAGGGCTGGGCCAGCAGAGGCTGCAGAGCACGAAGGGAGCGATAGCCTCAGCCCTGGCCACCATCTTGTGTGTGGCTGCTTCAGCCCTGGCCACCATCTGGTGCCTCCACCAAGTCCAACTCTGAAGGGAGTGGGTTGCTGATTGGCCAGCAGGCAGCATCAGTAGCAAAGTCACCACCAGCAGCTTATGGAATAAGTGTCGTTTAATGAAGTGCAAAGCAGCAAAGAAATACAAATGGATAAGCTCAGCAATGAACCTGATTATTACTACAAAAAACTTGCCTATAGGGATTAAGAAAGATACATCACCAGTTACCCTAATACCTGCCCATCGTCCTGACCCACACGTCACCTGGGCAGCCCCTGTCATAGCAAAGGATTGCAGAGGCACTCCCAGTAACTGGGAGTTCCTGTGCGGTTTGCCCACCTGCAGGTGAGGCTGCCAAAGTTGCTGTAAGAGGGCCCAGATTTTATACTGTTGAATAAACAAGCCACCGTAACTTCTAGTGTGGGAACATCTGGTTTCATCCTCCTCTTGGCCTGGGCTCAGGGAGGAACCAAAGGAGTTTACTTTGACCATATAACTTCCAACAAAACCAAATAGAGGTATCTGATTTTGTGGCCTTGTCTGGCTTCTAAGTGTAGGAAGGTAAACACCTGTTTCACTAACAAGTGGATTCATACATATACTGGTAATGACCATGCATATTTTGTTAATGAGTGAATATAAATATAATGTTTGGTTGGAAAGTTCATCTGGAAGCCAGCTTTGGCTTAGGCCTTGTTGTTCAGGCCTTAGTACTTCACTGGAATTGTCCTTTTACAAGCAGTGATCCTGTCCCCTCAGCTGCAGTGGAATCCTCAGCTGGTCCCACAGGGATTGCTCAAGATCTGGTTGTGCTGAGCTCCTTGTGAGTGGAGTCATCAGTCTCTTGGAGAAGCAGATTCTCTGTCACAGGTTCTAGAATTTTTCCCAGGGATCCAGCAAGGTAAGAGGAAAGGTCTCTGCAGCTCTGACGTGGAAATTGTCCTGCTGGGTGGCCTTGGCTGTGAGTCTGAAACACAGGAGCTCTCTGGCCATATGGTGCTGCTGGCAGAGCTGGCTGTTGCCTACTCAAGGCTCAGGTAGGCACCTGAGCTGCCTTGCTGCGCTGCAAAAACCATCTCAGTGCTCAGCGGCACCTCCCGACACCTCGTCTCAGTGGGGATCCCGTTGGCAGTGTCAGAGCAGTGGCTCGTTAGGATCGGTGCTACTCGTGCTCTCTATCCACCCTGGCCCTGGCAGTCCTGGCCCTGCAGCTATGCCCTCACAGTGAATGGGAACTGCTGCCTGATGTTTTTTGAGCTGCGCCACTGCTGCTGCTGCTGCTGCTGCTGACGCCTTGATGAATGAATTAGTGGGATTATGGGCCATACTGGCCTGTGATAGCAAGGTCATGAAGGCAGAGGTGCAGATGGTCCTGTCAGTCCTATTTCTGCATTTTTCTGGAAACCAAGGAATCTCTTTTGATCCTGTGAGGCACTGAGTTTGCAAAGTCATGGTTCCTTTGTTGTTGTTGTTGTTTCCCTTTGGAAAGCATGCCTATTTGAGATGGCATCCCTGTTTGGAGCCAGCTGAGCTTCTCTCCCATGATATCTGATCATTTCAGTGAATCAATGGAGAGGGTTCAGGAGGTGGTGATGACCATTTCAGGATGGCTCTCTCCAGTTCAAGTCCTGAGTGGGACTCAGAATTCAAACTATATCAAACTATATCAACTCCGTTGGAAGGTTCCCTTCCTTGTCATCCTGTGAATAAGCTCTACATTAACTTCCTGGATTGTTCAGTGCTTTTTTTCAAGATGGAAAGTCCTGTTTGTGGTGGCTTTTGTATGGTTAGGAATTGGGGGTCTCCTTCTGATGCCAAAGTTAGTTTTGCTATTTTATTTCCTTCATATATATTCACAGATGACTATTGTTGTAGAGTTACAGAGTTCCTATGTTCAGTTCAGTACTTTTTCTCCTCTGATAGGCAGAAAGACAAAACACATTCCAAAGGCTCCTATCCTATCTTGCCTCCTCTGGCAACCAAGGGTAAAACACGTTCTCAGGAGACTTTCTCATAAAGTAGGTGTAGCCTGTACAGTTAGTAGCAAGAAAGAGGGACTCCAGAGAAGGTGGAATGAAAAGGGGGAGATTTCCTCCTTATTGTGCTTACAGTTGGGAATTCTTGTCAATTATGCTACTTTTCCAAACTTAGAAAACCCAATTTGCCCTATGTGGGGGGGACATTTTTCCATATCTGCCCCTGGAGGCCTCCAGTTAGACCAGATTTGATATTACTTCCTATACTAATATTGTCCCAAAAGTGTGTTTTGTTTCTCACTCATTCGGGCATTGCTTCCTCCACACTGCAGTGCCTTTGGAATGCAGCCCATTGCCCAACTTTTTCGCAACCTTGATGCTTCTCCATGAGACAGAAAGTGCAATTGCATTTCCAAATGCCAAAACCAATGAGCCAGAGCATCCCGTGCAGATACAGGCCTGCAGCTGTTTCTGAAGAACATTTTGGTTCCTGCCCAGGGCAGCGGATGCATCCCCTCTGTGACTGCTGCTCCTTCCCTGGTGCCCATGGGTAGTCGGTACAGAGTTCTGCCAGGGGAATGGAAAAGGCTGGGGATGTCTGCTGACAGTAGATTGCAGTGGAAAATGTTGGGAAAATGTTTGACTGTAGCAAACTGTGAATTCCTTTACCTTAAATAGACAGTGCTTAGTCCTGTATTCTTCCGTTGCGGTGATTAAAGTGTGCAAGTGGCTGTCTTTGCCTTGAGAATAAAGAGAGTGGTTCTGTTAAGATGGTAGCTGGAATGCATTCAAGGGGATGAAAGTGATTTTAGGAGGCTCTTGACCACCAAAGGAGAATTTGAGGAATGGGATGGTCCGCAAACAATTGTTTCAGGGACCAGAGTCGTGACTGAGGCCCTGCCATATTTGATCCATGTTTCAGCAGGTTGACAAGACAATGAAGAAAACGGTATTGTTTAATACTGGGAAGTTGTCCTTGAAAGAGAAGCAATGTATTGTTCAGTCAGTGGTCAGTTCACCTTTGAAAAAGGAACAATGCATGATGGAGCCATTGTTGGCATGCAGTCAGTCGAGGTCTCATCTCACGTGATAGCCATGTGTGAGCTGATGCTGGCACTGGGAAAATTCCACTCCTGGCTCGGGGGTGGAGGGGTGAGAAGGATGAGATGCACACTGATTTGATCCAGGGCATGTCCTGAAATTTCACTGCCTACCTGGCAGATCTTGACAGTTTGACTGCTTCCAAAGCGGAATAAAGGAAGAGGTGTACATACACAGGAGCCCTGGGCATGTCCAATAAACGTGGAGTTACGTGGAGACATTTGTTAGGAATTATTTCAACAATATTATTTTATGCCAACAGTGTCTTCTCTCCTAGTTCCGTGCAATGGTTAGGGCCATTTTCTTGGTCTGGTTTCCTTCCATTTGGTGCCATCTGAGTGCTTAGTTCAGGTATAGGCTGTGGGTGCTTGGGGCACTATTGGAGTTGCTCTTGGATCCCTTGAACAACAGGGTTTGTCTCACAAGGGGACTTTGTTCTGCTTTGAGAACTTCCCATGCTAATTTGTGTTCGCTGTGTGGAAGGTTGGGCTGCTTTGCATAAATTCACAGACCAATGCAGAACGTTTGCTTTGTGATGTCAGGGCATGGTTGCCATGTTGATGTGGTGACATCAGAAGGTTGCTTTGGTGTGCAGAAGGCCTCAGTGCCAGAGCCGCCCTTGGGTGTGCTCAGCATAGGAGCATCCTCCTGATTGTCAGTGGGCAGCTGCCTACTGACAAGAGCCTTGTTTTTTCTTGTGTTTCAGCACAGTCTGCAAACTTGCACAGCAGTGCTACAATGATTGAGCAACTTGTTGCTGCAGTTTGCACTGTGTATGGTATCTCTTATTCGGCCTATTACCTGACTAACCTGGCATGTAAGTAGAGATTTTCCCAGGGTGTAACCTAACCTGGCTTTTGTATGTCTTCCTGCTCTTTGTTAGTGACTGGGTTGATTTTGAAACAGAAAGAGCATTAGGATGCCACTGGCAAAGCTCCTGTCAACATGTACTGCTGAAAACAAGGAGCCTGTAGCCAGGGGGCTGCAGGCAGAAAAACAGCTGTCCTGCTTCGCTGCCAACAGAACTTCCACAGCTCAGAGGGATTTTGGGCAAGATTTTCTGGCCAACTCTTTTCACCAAGTCAATGAGAATTAGTGGATGCAACTAATTAAAAAAACCAAAAGTACCTGAAGGAGAGCATAAAAAAGGCTGCTTTAGATATAGGGCAGAAAAGAAGCATTGAGTGTTAAAGAACTATATCCATTATAGTGGTCAAATTTGCATAAATATGCTGGCAAGATAAGCCAAAGCATAATTAGAGCAAAGAATATTGCACTGTTCTCTTGATGGCAGTGTGAAAGATATCTCCTTAACCATCATCTCTTTATCCACCATCTCCTCATCTATGTCATTCGCATCCTCTCTCTCATCCACCACCTGGATGCTTGTGGTGAATGAAAAAATGCTCTCCGATAGGGTTGACTGGCTCTGTGGGATTCATCAGTTCAGACATTTGTCTAAAAGAGACTTCTTCAATTTCCTTGCCCACTCCAGGTCACCTCAGACATATCTACATAGCTGCCAAATCTGAGGTGAGTGACAAAAGAACGTTTGATGATCCAAGTGTTTAAGAAATGACAAGAAAACAGTAATCTTAGCCCATGGCAGGAGAGCGTGGAGGTTAACCTGGGAGGAGTGAAAGCCAAAACATATCCATGCCTGCAGCAGCAACAGCTGGCGATTTCCTAATTTTCCATTTCAGAGCTTTACACAAGTCAAAGCTCAGTTTTCAGAGGGAACGTTGCTTGCTGGTAGTAACCAGGGTGGACTATTGAATTAGGAGCAAGGTGCAATTCTGTTCAATCAGCCCGTCCTCACTGGACTGGAGTGACTTCAGAGTCCCATTGCTATGAGAGTTGATGATTTTGCCTTAGTGGAGCAACTTGTAGAGCTGAAGAGAAATAAGGTTAGGAATGATAGGCAATGGCCTGTCCCTGATGCTTCTCTCTGTCCACAGAGCCCTGAACCGATAACAGCCTCTGAAGTGACTCACTCAGTTCCTGGAGACGAGGCCAAAGAGGTGCAAAAGGATCGCAAGCCTCTGGCTGCAGTCAGGGAAGAAGCTGAGCATTCTGAGCTGGTAAGTGCCAGTTGTGGCTGGTGCCGTCTTTAGTGCGAGACAGAGCTGCAAGATCCTGACCAGCCAGCACTTGGTGTTGCTGGCTGAGGATGCTGAGTGCTGGAATGCTGCCAGGAGCTAGCAATCCCCCCAGCCAGTGAGAGCTGGAGAATGGGCTTTGACCTGTGCCGTTTAGGTCCCTGCCTGCTGGGATTCTGATAGGGGCCGGCCTGAAGCATGAAGGCTTCCCGGCCCCAGAGGAGGGAGCATGTCCAAGACACTGAGCTCAGCCGAGATGGATATGTAGGGACCAGTGTGGTCTGGAGAGACCGGTCCCTCTCCAGAGTCTGGTCAAGGGGCTGCAGGCAGAGAAAGGTGTGATCGGATCCCAGAGGCTCTTTGGGGTGCTTGGTCCCCATGAGCTTCTGGGCCGTGCTTACTTGGGAGCATTTCCGAGACACACTGTGGAGTTGCCGCTAGAAGTGAGAGATTTGGTGCCTTTCTTGCCAAGTCCTTCCTTTGCCTCTTCTGGCAGAGCGCTCCGTATCAGCATCCCCTCTGAGTCCTCCTGTCATTTGATTAGCTGCAACGAGTTGATTGTGTTGTTCACGAGTCCTTGTGGGCCTGGTCCTGTCTGGTGTGCAAAAAAGAGACAGAAATGGCATAGTTCTGGACCCATTTGTGAGGCAAAACCCAGCGGCAACATGTGTCTCTTGATACTTTCTGTGGTGTGGTCTGCCTTGATAAGTGCCCTTGAAAATGTGCATTGCAGCCTGGAGACGGGAGAAGGCGGAAAGGCTTGGATTGCTTTCTTGTGTTGCTAAGAACAGGAAAGGCATCTCGCAATTGCGGATGCCGGATCCTAAATCCAAGGTGCAACTTTGCACTTGGGGAGCCACCTGGGAGAAAAAGGAGCCAGGGCTTGCGGTCAACAGCAGCTGAACATGAGGCGGTGTGATCCCAGCTGGCCGAGAAGGCCAAGGGCATGGTGGCCTGTGTCAGCAGTAGTGGGGCAGCAGGAGCAGGGCAGTGCCCTGTGCCCTGTGCTGGGCATCGGTGCTGTGGCGGCAGCTGGAGTGCTGTGAGCAGTTCTGGGCCCATCTGAAGCAGAAAGACATTGAGGGGCTGGAGCGTGTCCAGAGAAGGACACGGCAGCTGGGGACAGGTGGGAGCACAAGCCCAATGAGGAGGTGCTGCGGGAGCTTTAGGCAGGGGAAAGGGAGGCTCATCAGCAAACTTGCAGGCTCACTTCCAGAAATGCCTACATGACAATGCTCCCCGCAAGGGCTGATCTCATTCCAAGAATGCCCTCACTGCATCCAGATGCTTTAGACACTGGAGTAGGGGGCACTTGGATCCTTTGCTTGGTGGGCTCCTTCCTTTGCCATTCGGAGAAGCCCCGTTCATTTGGTCTTTTAGCATCAAGCAAAAGTTCTTTTGCTCAAGATTTCCTCCACCTTTGCGGCACCGGCTGACATTCTGAGAGTGTTTTAGTTTTCCATGTCTGCAGTAGCAACAGCTGGCTATTTCCTAATTTTCCGTTTCAGAGCTTTACACAAGTGAAAGCCCAATTTTCAGAGAGAAGGTTGCTTGCTGATAGTAGCCAGGGTGGACTACTGAATTCGGAGTCATGTGCACGTCTGTTCAGTCAGCCCGTCCTCACTGGACGGGAGTGAATTAGAGTCCCATTGCTATGAGAGTTGATGATTTTGCCTTAGTGGAGCAACTTGTAGTGCTGAAGAGAAATAACTTTAGGAATGATAGGCAATGGCCTGTCCCTGATGCTTCTCTCTGTCCACAGAGCCCTGAACCGATAACAGACTCTGAAGTGACTACCTCAATTCCTGGAGACGAGGCCAAAGAAGTGCAAAATGACTGCAAGCCTCTGGAGGCAGTCACAGAAGAAGCTGAGCATTCTGAGCCGGTAAGTGCCAGTTGTGGCTGGTGCCGTCTTTAGTGCGAGACAGAGCTGCAAGATCCTGACCAGCCAGCACTTGGTGTTGCTGGCTGAGGATGCTGAGTGCTGGAATGCTGCCAGGAGCTAGCAATCCCCCCAGCCAGTGAGAGCTGGAGAATGGGCTTGGACCTGTGCCGTTTAGGTCCCTGCCTGCTGGGATTCTGATAGGGGCCGGCCTGAAGCATGAAGGCTTCCCGGCCCCAGAGGAGGGAGCATGTCCAAGACACTGAGCTCAGCCGTGTTGGATACATAGGGGCCAGTGTGGTCTGAAGAGACCGGTCCCTCTCCAGAGTCTGGTCAAGGGGCTGCAGGCAGAGAAAGGTGTGATCTGACCCCAGAGGCTCTTTGGGGTGCTTGGTCCCCATGAGCTTCTGGGCCGTGCTTACTTGGGAGCATTTCCGAGACACACTGTGGAGTTGCCGCTAGAAGTGAGAGATTTGGTGCCTTTCTTGCCAAGTCCTTCCTTTGCCTCTTCTGGCAGAGCACTCAGTAGCAGAGTCTAGTCTGAGTGCACCTGTCTTTTGATAAGCTGCAACGAGTTGATTGTGTTGTTCACGAGTCCTTGTGAGCCTACTTCTGTCTGGTGTGGCAAAAGAACTGCATAGTTCTGGATCCATTTGTGAGGCAAAACCCAGAGGCTGCATGTGTCTCTTGATACTTTCTGTTGTGTGGTCTGCCTTGATAAGTGCCCTTGAAAATGTGCATTGCAGCCTGGAGAGGGGAGAAGGCGGAAAGACTTGGATTGCTTTCTTGTGTTGCTAAGAACAGGAAAGGCATCTCGGAATTGCGGATGCTGCATCCTAAATCCAAGGTGCAACTCTGCACTGGGAGAGCCGCCTGGGAGAAAAAGGAGCCAGGGCTTGCGGTCAACAGCAGCTGAACATGAGGCGGTGTGATCCCAGCTGGCCGAGAAGGCCAAGGGCATTGTGGCCTGTGTCAGCAGTAGTGGGGCAGCAGGAGCAGGGCAGTGCCCTGTGCCCTGTGCTGGGCATCGGTGCTGTGGCCGCAGCTGGAGTGCTGTGAGCCGTTCTGGGCCCATCTGAAGCAGAAAGACATTGAGGGGCTGGAGCGTGTCCAGAGAAGGACACGGCAGCTGGGGACAGGTGGGAGCACAAGCCCAATGAGGAGGTGCTGCGGGAGCTTTAGGCAGGGGAAAGGGAGGCTCATCAGCAACCTTGCAGGCTCACTTCCAGAAATGCCTACATGACAGTGCTCCCCGCAAGGGCCGTTCTCATTCCAAGAATGCCCTCACTGCATCCAGATGCTTTAGACACTGGAGTAGGTGGCACTTGGATCCTTTGCTTGGTGGGCTCCTTCCTTTGCCAGTCGGAGAAGCCCCGCTCATTTTGTCTTTTTGCAGCAAGCAGAAGTGCTTTTGCTGAAGACTTCCTCCCCTTTGGCAGCACCGGCTGACATTCTGAGAGTGTTTTAGTTTTCCATGTCTGCAGCAGCAACAGCTGGCTATTTCCTAATTTTCCATTTCAGAGCTTTACACAAGTCAAAGCCCAGTTTTCAGAGAGAAGGTTGCTTGCTGATAGTAGCCAGGGTGGACTACTGAATTCGGAGTCATGTGCACGTCTGTTCAGTCAGCCCGTCCTCACTGGACGGGAGTGAATTAGAGTCCCATTGCTATGAGAGTTGATGATTTTGCCTTAGTGGAGCAACTTGTAGTGCTGAAGAGAAATAACTTTAGGAATGATAGGCAATGGCCTGTCCCTGATGCTTCTCTCTGTCCACAGAGCCCTGAACCGATAACAGACTCTGAAGTGACTACCTCAATTCCTGGAGACGAGGCCAAAGAAGTGCAAAAGGACTGCAAGCCTCTGGCTGCAGTCACAGAAGAAGCTGAGCATTCTGAGCTGGTAAGTGCCAGTTGTGGCTGGTGCCGTCTTTAGTGCGAGACAGAGCTGCAAGCTCCTGACCAGCCAGCACTTGGTGTTGCTGGCTGAGGATGCTGAGTGCTGGAATGCTGCCAGGAGCTAGCAATCCCCCCAGCCAGTGAGCGCTGGAGAATAGGCTTTGACCTGTGCCGTTTAGGTCTCAGCTTGCTGGGATTCTGATAGGGGCCTGCCTGAAGCATGAAGGCTTCCCGGCCCCAGAGGAGGGAGCATGTCCAAGACACTGAGCTCAGCCGTGTTGGATACATAGGGGCCAGTGTGGTCTGAAGAGACCGGTCCCTCTCCAGAGTCTGGTCAAGGGGCTGCAGGCAGAGAAAGGTGTGATCTGACCCCAGAGGCTCTTTGGGGTGCTTGGTGCCCACGAGCTTCTGGGCCGTGCTTACTTGGGAGTATTTCTGAGACACTGTGGAGTTGCCGCTAGAAGTGAGAGATTTGGTGCCTTTCTTGCCAAGTCCTTCCTTTGCCTCTTCTGGAAGAGTACTCAGTAGTAGAGTCCAGTCTGAGTGCACCTGTCTTTTGATAAGCTGCAACGAGTTGATTGTGTTGTTCACGAGTCCTTGTGGGCCTACTCCTGTCCGGTGTGGCAAAAGAACTGCATAGTTCTGGATCCATTTGTGAGGCAAAACCCAGAGGCTGCATGTGTCTCTTGATACTTTCTGTTGTGTGGTCTGCCTTGATAAGTGCCCTTGAAAATGTGCATTGCAGCCTGGAGAGGGGAGAAGGCGGAAAGACTTGGATTGCTTTCTTGTGTTGCTAAGAACAGGAAAGGCATCTCGCAATTGCGGATGCTGCATCCTAAATCCAAGGTGCAACTCTGCACTGGGAGAGCCGCCTGGGAGAAAAAGGAGCCAGGGCGTGTGGTCAACAGCAGCTGAACATGAGGCGGTGTGATCCCAGCTGGCCGAGAAGGCCAAGGGCATGGTGGCCTGTGTCAGCAGTAGTGGGGCAGCAGGAGCAGGGCAGGGACCTGTGCCCTGTGCTGGGCATTGGTGCTGTGGCCGCAGCCGGAGTGCTGTGAGCAGTTCTGGGCCCATCTGAAGCAGAAAGACTTTGAGGGGCTGGAGCGTGTCCACAGAAGGACACGGCAGCTGGGGACAGGTGGGAGCACAAGCCCAATGAGGAGGTGCTGCGGGAGCTTTAGGCAGGGGAAAGGGAGGCTCATCAGCAACCTTGCAGGCTCACTTCCAGAAATGCCTACATGACAGTGCTCCCCGCAAGGGCCGTTCTCATTCCAAGAATGCCCTCACTGCATCCAGATGCTTTAGACACTGGAGTAGGGGGCACTTGGATCCTTTGCTTGGTGGGCTCCTTCCTTTGCCAGTCGGAGAAGCCCCGCTCATTTTGTCTTTTTGCAGCAAGCAGAAGTGCTTTTGCTGAAGACTTCCTCCCCTTTGGCAGCACCGGCTGACATTCTGAGAGTGTTTTAGTTTTCCATGTCTGCAGCAGCAACAGCTGGCTATTTCCTAATTTTCCATTTCAGAGCTTTACACAAGTCAAAGCCCAGTTTTCAGAGAGAAGGTTGCTTGCTGGTAGTAGCCAGGGTGGACTACTGAATTGGGAGCCATGTGCACGTCTGTTCAGTCAGCCCGTCCTCACTGGACTGGAGTGACTTCAGAGTCCCATTGCTATGAGAGTTGATGATTTTGCCTTAGTGGAGCAACTTGTAGAGCTGAAGAGAAATAAGGTTAGGAATGATAGGCAATGGCCTGTCCCTGATGCTTCTCTCTGTCCACAGAGCCCTGAACCGATAACAGACTCTGAAGTGACTACCTCAATTCCTGGAGACGAGGCCAAAGAAGTGCAAAATGACCAGAAGCCTCCTGTGGCAATCAGCGAAGAAGCTGAGCATTCTGAGCTGGTAAGTGCCAGTTGTGGCTGGTGCCGTCTTTAGTGCGAGACAGAGCTGCAAGATCCTGACCAGCCAGCACTTGGTGTTGCTGGCTGAGGATGCTGAGTGCTGGAATGCTGCCAGGAGCTAGCAATCCCCCCAGCCAGTGAGCGCTGGAGAATAGGCTTTGACCTGTGCCGTTTAGGTCTCAGCTTGCTGGGATTCTGATAGGGGCCTGCCTGAAGCATGAAGGCTTCCCGGCCCCAGAGGAGGGAGCATGTCCAAGACACTGAGCTCAGCCGTGTTGGATACATAGGGGCCAGTGTGGTCTGAAGAGACCGGTCCCTCTCCAGAGTCTGGTCAAGGGGCTGCAGGCAGAGAAAGGTGTGATCTGACCCCAGAGGCTCTTTGGGGTGCTTGGTGCCCACGAGCTTCTGGGCCGTGCTTACTTGGGAGTATTTCTGAGACACTGTGGAGTTGCCGCTAGAAGTGAGAGATTTGGTGCCTTTCTTGCCAAGTCCTTCCTTTGCCTCTTCTGGAAGAGTACTCAGTAGTAGAGTCCAGTCTGAGTGCACTTGTCTTTTGATAAGCTGCAACGAGTTGATTGTGTTGTTCACGAGTCCTTGTGGGCCTACTCCTGTCCGGTGTGGCAAAAGAACTGCATAGTTCTGGATCCATTTGTGAGGCAAAACCCAGAGGCTGCATGTGTCTCTTGATACTTTCTGTTGTGTGGTCTGCCTTGATAAGTGCCCTTGAAAATGTGCATTGCAGCCTGGAGAGGGGAGAAGGCGGAAAGACTTGGATTGCTTTCTTGTGTTGCTAAGAACAGGAAAGGCATCTCGCAATTGCGGATGCTGCATCCTAAATCCAAGGTGCAACTCTGCACTGGGAGAGCCGCCTGGGAGAAAAAGGAGCCAGGGCGTGTGGTCAACAGCAGCTGAACATGAGGCGGTGTGATCCCAGCTGGCCGAGAAGGCCAAGGGCATGGTGGCCTGTGTCAGCAGTAGTGGGGCAGCAGGAGCAGGGCAGGGACCTGTGCCCTGTGCTGGGCATTGGTGCTGTGGCCGCAGCCGGAGTGCTGTGAGCAGTTCTGGGCCCATCTGAAGCAGAAAGACTTTGAGGGGCTGGAGCGTGTCCACAGAAGGACACGGCAGCTGGGGACAGGTGGGAGCACAAGCCCAATGAGGAGGTGCTGCGGGAGCTTTAGGCAGGGGAAAGGGAGGCTCATCAGCAACCTTGCAGGCTCACTTCCAGAAATGCCTACATGACAGTGCTCCCCGCAAGGGCCGTTCTCATTCCAAGAATGCCCTCACTGCATCCAGATGCTTTAGACACTGGAGTAGGGGGCACTTGGATCCTTTGCTTGGTGGGCTCCTTCCTTTGCCAGTCGGAGAAGCCCCGCTCATTTTGTCTTTTTGCAGCAAGCAGAAGTGCTTTTGCTGAAGACTTCCTCCCCTTTGGCAGCACCGGCTGACATTCTGAGAGTGTTTTAGTTTTCCATGTCTGCAGCAGCAACAGCTGGCTATTTCCTAATTTTCCATTTCAGAGCTTTACACAAGTCAAAGCCCAGTTTTCAGAGAGAAGGTTGCTTGCTGGTAGTAGCCAGGGTGGACTACTGAATTGGGAGCCATGTGCACGTCTGTTCAGTCAGCCCGTCCTCACTGGACTGGAGTGACTTCAGAGTCCCATTGCTATGAGAGTTGATGATTTTGCCTTAGTGGAGCAACTTGTAGAGCTGAAGAGAAATAAGGTTAGGAATGATAGGCAATGGCCTGTCCCTGATGCTTCTCTCTGTCCACAGAGCCCTGAACCGATAACAGACTCTGAAGTGACTACCTCAATTCCTGGAGACGAGGCCAAAGAAGTGCAAAATGACCAGAAGCCTCCTGTGGCAATCAGCGAAGAAGCTGAGCATTCTGAGCTGGTAAGTGCCAGTTGTGGCTGGTGCCGTCTTTAGTGCGAGACAGAGCTGCAAGATCCTGACCAGCCAGCACTTGGTGTTGCTGGCTGAGGATGCTGAGTGCTGGAATGCTGCCAGGAGCTAGCAATCCCCCCAGCCAGTGAGCGCTGGAGAATAGGCTTTGACCTGTGCCGTTTAGGTCTCAGCTTGCTGGGATTCTGATAGGGGCCTGCCTGAAGCATGAAGGCTTCCCGGCCCCAGAGGAGGGAGCATGTCCAAGACACTGAGCTCAGCCGTGTTGGATATGTAGGGGCCAGTGTGGTCTGAAGAGACCGGTCCGTCCCCAGAGTCTGGTCAAGGCGCTGCAGGCAGAGAAAGGTGTGATCTGACCTCAGAGGCTCTTTGGGGTGCTTGGTCCCCACGAGCTTCTGGGCCGTGCTTACTTGGGAGCATTTCCGAGACACACTGTGGAGTTGCCGCTAGAAGTGAGAGATTTGGTGCCTTTCTTGCCAAGTCCTTCCTTTGCCTCTTCTGGCAGAGCGCTCAGTAGCAGCATCCACTCTGAGTCCTCCTGTCATTTGATAAGCTGCAACGAGTTGATTGTGTTGTTCACGAGTCCTTGTGGGCCTGGTCCTGTCCGGTGTGGCAAAAGAACTGCATAGTTGTTGACCCATTTGTGAGGCAAAACCCAGCGGCAACATGTGTCTCTTGATACGTTCTGTTGTGTGGTCTGCCTTGATAACTGCCCTTGAAAATGCGCATTGCAGCCTGGAGAGGGGAGAAGGCGGAAAGGCTTGGATTGCTTTCTTGTGTTGCTAAGAACAGGAAAGGCATCTCGCAATTGCGGATGCTGCATCCTAAATCCAAGGTGCAACTCTGCACTGGGAGAGCCGCCTGGGAGAAAAAGGAGCCAGGGCGTGTGGTCAACAGCAGCTGAACATGAGGCGGTGTGATCCCAGCTGGCCGAGAAGGCCAAGGGCATGGTGGCCTGTGTCAGCAGTAGTGGGGCAGCAGGAGCAGGGCAGGGACCTGTGCCCTGTGCTGGGCATTGGTGCTGTGGCCGCAGCCGGAGTGCTGTGAGCAGTTCTGGGCCCATCTGAAGCAGAAAGACTTTGAGGGGCTGGAGCGTGTCCACAGAAGGACACGGCAGCTGGGGACAGGTGGGAGCACAAGCCCAATGAGGAGGTGCTGCGGGAGCTTTAGGCAGGGGAAAGGGAGGCTCATCAGCAACCTTGCAGGCTCACTTCCAGAAATGCCTACATGACAGTGCTCCCCGCAAGGGCCGTTCTCATTCCAAGAATGCCCTCACTGCATCCAGATGCTTTAGACACTGGAGTAGGGGGCACTTGGATCCTTTGCTTGGTGGGCTCCTTCCTTTGCCAGTCGGAGAAGCCCCGCTCATTTTGTCTTTTTGCAGCAAGCAGAAGTGCTTTTGCTGAAGACTTCCTCCCCTTTGGCAGCACCGGCTGACATTCTGAGAGTGTTTTAGTTTTCCATGTCTGCAGCAGCAACAGCTGGCTATTTCCTAATTTTCCATTTCAGAGCTTTACACAAGTCAAAGCCCAGTTTTCAGAGAGAAGGTTGCTTGCTGGTAGTAGCCAGGGTGGACTACTGAATTGGGAGCCATGTGCACGTCTGTTCAGTCAGCCCGTCCTCACTGGACTGGAGTGACTTCAGAGTCCCATTGCTATGAGAGTTGATGATTTTGCCTTAGTGGAGCAACTTGTAGAGCTGAAGAGAAATAAGGTTAGGAATGATAGGCAATGGCCTGTCCCTGATGCTTCTCTCTGTCCACAGAGCCCTGAACCGATAACAGACTCTGAAGTGACTCTTTCAATTCCTGGGGACGAGGCCAAAGAAGTGCAAAATGACCAGAAGCCTCCTGTGGCAATCAGCGAAGAAGCTGAGCATTCTGAGCTGGTAAGTGCCAGTTGTGGCTGGTGCCGTCTTTAGTGCGAGACAGAGCTGCAAGATCCTGACCAGCCAGCACTTGGTGTTGCTGGCTGAGGATGCTGAGTGCTGGAATGCTGCCAGGAGCTAGCAATCCCCCCAGCCAGTGAGCGCTGGAGAATAGGCTTTGACCTGTGCCGTTTAGGTCTCAGCTTGCTGGGATTCTGATAGGGGCCTGCCTGAAGCATGAAGGCTTCCCGGCCCCAGAGGAGGGAGCATGTCCAAGACACTGAGCTCAGCCGTGTTGGATATGTAGGGGCCAGTGTGGTCTGAAGAGACCGGTCCGTCCCCAGAGTCTGGTCAAGGCGCTGCAGGCAGAGAAAGGTGTGATCTGACCTCAGAGGCTCTTTGGGGTGCTTGGTCCCCACGAGCTTCTGGGCCGTGCTTACTTGGGAGCATTTCCGAGACACACTGTGGAGTTGCCGCTAGAAGTGAGAGATTTGGTGCCTTTCTTGCCAAGTCCTTCCTTTGCCTCTTCTGGCAGAGCGCTCAGTAGCAGCATCCACTCTGAGTCCTCCTGTCATTTGATAAGCTGCAACGAGTTGATTGTGTTGTTCACGAGTCCTTGTGGGCCTGGTCCTGTCCGGTGTGGCAAAAGAACTGCATAGTTGTTGACCCATTTGTGAGGCAAAACCCAGCGGCAACATGTGTCTCTTGATACGTTCTGTTGTGTGGTCTGCCTTGATAACTGCCCTTGAAAATGCGCATTGCAGCCTGGAGAGGGGAGAAGGCGGAAAGACTTGGACTGCTTTCTTGTGTTGCTAAGAACAGGAAAGGCATCTCGCAATTGCGGATGCTGCATCCTAAATCCAAGGTGCAACTCTGCACTGGGGGAGCCACCTGGCAGATAAAGGAGTCAGGGCTTGTGGTCAACAGCACCTGAACATGAGGCGGTGTGATCCCAGCTGGCCGAGAAGGCCAAGGGCATGGTGGCCTGTGTCAGCAGTAGTGGGGCAGCAGGAGCAGGGCAGGGACCTGTGCCCTGTGCTGGGCATTGGTGCTGTGGCCGCAGCTGGAGTGCTGTGAGCCGTTCTGGGCCCATCTGAAGCAGAAAGACATTGAGGGGCTGGAGCGTGTCCACAGAAGGACACGGCAGCTGGGGACAGGTGGGAGCACAAGCCCAATGAGGAGGTGCTGCGGGAGCTTTAGGCAGGGGAAAGGGAGGCTCATCAGCAACCTTGCAGGCTCACTTCCAGAAATGCCTACATGACAGTGCTCCCCGCAGGGGCCGTTCTCATTCCAAGAATGCCCTCACTGCATCCAGATGCTTTACACACTGGAGTAGGGGGCACTTGGATCCTTTGCTTGGTGGGCTCCTTCCTTTGCCATTCGGAGAAGCCCTGCTCATTTTGTCTTTTTGCAGCAAGCAGAAGTGCTTTTGCTGAAGACTTCCTCCCCTTTGGCAGCACCGGCTGACATTCTGAGAGTGTTTTAGTTTTCCATGTCTGCAGCAGCAACAGCTGGCTATTTCCTAATTTTCCATTTCAGAGCTTTACACAAGTCAAAGCCCAGTTTTCAGAGAGAAGGTTGCTTGCTGGTAGTAGCCAGGGTGGACTACTGAATTGGGAGCCATGTGCACGTCTGTTCAGTCAGCCCGTCCTCACTGGACTGGAGTGACTTCAGAGTCCCATTGCTATGAGAGTTGATGATTTTGCCTTAGTGGAGCAACTTGTAGAGCTGAAGAGAAATAAGGTTAGGAATGATAGGCAATGGCCTGTCCCTGATGCTTCTCTCTGTCCACAGAGCCCTGAACCGATAACAAACTCTGAAGTGACTCACTCAGTTCCTGGAGATGAGGCCAAAGAGGTGCAAAAGGACTGTAAGCCTCTGGCTGCAGTCACGGAAGAAGCTGAGCATTCTGAGCCGGTAAGTGCCAGTTGTGGCTGGTGCTGTATTTAGTGCGAGACACAGCTGCAAGGTCCTGACCAGCCAGCACTTGGTGTTGCTGGCTGAGGATGCTGAGTGCTGGAATGCTGCCAGGAGCTAGCAATCCCCCCAGCCAGTGAGAGCTGGAGAATAGGCTTTGACCTGTGCCGTTTAGGTCTCAGCTTGCTGGGATTCTGATAGGGGCCGGCCTGAAGCATGAAGGCTTCCGGGCCCCAGAGGAGGGAGCATGTCCAAGACACTGAGCTCAGCCGTGTTGGATACGTAGGGGCCAGTGTGGTCTGAAGCGACCGGTCCCTCTCCAGAATGTGGTCAAGGAGTTGGAGGCACAGAAAGGCTTGATCTGACCCCAGAGGCTCTTTGGGGTGCTTGGTCCCCACGAGCTTCTGGGCCGTGCTTACTTGGGAGCATTTCCGAGACACACTGTGGAGTTGCCGCTAGAAGTGAGAGATTTGGTGCCTTTCTTGCCAAGTCCTTCCTTTGCCTCTTCTGGCAGAGCGCTCAGTAGCAGCGTCCCCTCTGAGTGCACCTGTCTTTTGATAAGCTGCAACGAGTTGATTGTGTTGTTCACGAGTCCTTGTGGGCCTGGTCCTGTCCAGTGTGGCAAAAGAACTGCATAGTTGTGGACCCATTTGTGAGGCAAAACCCAGCGGCAACATGTGTCTCTTGATACTTTCTGTGGTGTGGTCTGCCTTGATAAGTGCCCTTGAAAATGTGCATTGCAGCCTGGAGAGGGGAGAAGGCGGAAAGACTTGGATTGCTTTCTTGTGTTGCTAAGAGCAGGAAAGACATCTCGGAATTCCGGATGCTGGATCCTAAATCCAAGGTGCAACTTTGCACCTGGGGAGCTGCCTGGGAGAAAAAGGAGCCAGGGCTTGCGGTCAATAGCAGCTGACCATGAGGCGCCGTGTGCCCTGGTGGCCAAGAAGGCCAAGGGCATGGTGGCCTGTGTCAGCAGTAGTGGGGCAGCAGGAGCAGGGCAGTGCCCTGTGCCCTGTGCTGGGCATCGGTGCTGTGGCCGCAGCTGGAGTGCTGTGAGCAGTTCTGGGCCCATCTGAAGCAGAAAGACATTGAGGGGCTGGAGCGTGTCCAGAGAAGGACACGGCAGCTGGGGACAGGTGGGAGCACAAGCCCAATGAGGAGGTGCTGCGGGAGCTTTAGGCAGGGGAAAAGGAGGCTCATCAGCAACCTTGCAGGCTCACTTCCAGAAATGCCTACATGACAGTGCTCCCCGCAAGGGCCGTTCTCATTGCAAGAATGCCCTCACTGCATCCAGATGCTTTAGACACTGGAGTAGGGGGCACTTGGATCCTTTGCTTGGTGGGCTCCTTCCTTTGCCAGTCGGAGAAGCCCCGCTCATTTTGTCTTCAAGCAGAAGTGCTTTTGCTGAAGACTTCCTCCCCTTTGGCAGCACCGGCTGACATTCTGAGAGTGTTTTAGTTTTCCATGTCTGCAGCAGCAACAGCTGCCTATTTCCTAATTTTCCATTTCAGAGCTTTACACAAGTCAAAGCCCAGTTTTCAGAGAGAAGGTTGCTTGCTGGTAGTAGCCAGGGTGGACTACTGAATTGGGAGCCATGTGCACGTCTGTTCAGTCAGCCCGTCCTCACTGGACTGGAGTGACTTCAGAGTCCCATTGCTATGAGAGTTGATGATTTTGCCTTAGTGGAGCAACTTGTAGAGCTGAAGAGAAATAAGGTTAGGAATGATAGGCAATGGCCTGTCCCTGATGCTTCTCTCTGTCCACAGAGCCCTGAACCGATAACAAACTCTGAAGTGACTCTTTCAATTCCTGGGGACGAGGCCAAAGAGGCGCAAAAGGACCAGAAGCCTCCTGTGACAATCAGCGAAGAAGCTGAGCATTCTGAGCCGGTAAGTGCCAGTTGTGGCTGGTGCCATCTTTAGTGCGAGACAGAGCTGCAAGATCCTGACCAGCCAGCACTTGGTGTTGCTGGCTGAGGATGCTGAGTGCTGGAATGTTGCCAGGAGCTAGCAATCCCCCCAGCCAGTGAGAGACGGAGAATGGGCTTGGACCTGTGCCGTTTAGGTCCCTGCCTGCTGGGATTCTGATAGGGGCCGGCCTGAAGCATGAAGGCTTCCCGGCCCCAGAGGAGGGAGCATGTCCAAGACACTGAGCTCAGCCGTGTTGGATATGTCGGGGCCAGTGTGGTCTGAAGAGACCGGTCCCTCTCCAGAGTCTGGTCAAGGGGCTGCAGGCAGAGAAAGGTGTGATCTGACCTCAGAGGCTCTTTGGGGAGCTTGGTCCCCACGAGCTTCTGGGCCGTGCTTACTTGGGAGCATTTCCGAGACACACTGTGGAGTTGCCGCTAGAAGTGAGAGATTTGGTGCCTTTCTTGCCAAGTCCTTCCTTTGCCTCTTCTGGCAGAGCGCTCAGTAGCAGCATCCCCTCTGAGTCCTCCTGTCATTTGATTAGCTGCAACGAGTTGATTGTGTTGTTCACGAGTCCTTGTGGGCCTGGTCCTGTCTGTTGTGCAAAAAAGAGACAGAAATGGCATAGTTCTGGACCCATTTGTGAGGCAAAACCCAGCGGCAACATGTGTCTCTTGATACTTTCTGTGGTGTGGTCTGCCTTGATAAGTGCCCTTGAAAATGTGCATTGCAGCCTGGAGAGGGGAGAAGGCGGAAAGACTTGGATTGCTTTCTTGTGTTGCTAAGAGCAGGAAAGACATCTCGCAATTCCGGATGCCGGATCCTAAATCCAAGGTGCAACGTAGCACCTGGGGAGCTGCCTGGGACAAAAAGGAGCCAGGGCTTGCGGTCAATAGCAGCTGACCATGAGGCGCCGTGTGCCCTGGTGGCCAAGAAGGCCAAGGGCATGGTGGCCTGTGTCAGCAGTAGTGGGGCAGCAGGAGCAGGGCAGTGACCTGTGCCCTGTGCTGGGCATCGGTGCTGTGGCCGCAGCTGGAGTGCTGTGAGCAGTTCTGGGCCCATCTGAAGCAGAAAGACATTGAGGGGCTGGAGCATGTCCAGAGAAGGACACGGCAGCTGGGGACAGGTGGGAGCACAAGCCCAATGAGGAGGTGCTGCGGGAGCTTTAGGCAGGGGAAAAGGAGGCTCATCAGCAACCTTGCAGGCTCACTTCCAGAAATGCCTACATGACAGTGCTCCCCGCAAGGGCCGTTCTCATTCCAAGAATGCCCTCACTGCATCCAGATGCTTTAGACACTGGAGTAGGGGGCACTTGGATCCTTTGCTTGGTGGGCTCCTTCCTTTGCCAGTCGGAGAAGCCCCGCTCATTTTGTCTTCAAGCAGAAGTGCTTTTGCTGAAGACTTCCTCCCCTTTGGCAGCACCGGCTGACATTCTGAGAGTGTTTTAGTTTTCCGTGTCTGCAGCAGCAACAGCTGGCTATTTCCTAATTTTCCATTTCAGAGCTTTACACAAGTCAAAGCCCAGTTTTCAGAGAGAAGGTTGCTTGCTGGTAGTAGCCAGGGTGGACTACTGAATTGGGAGCCATGTGCACGTCTGTTCAGTCAGCCCGTCCTCACTGGACTGGAGTGACTTCAGAGTCCCATTGCTATGAGAGTTGATGATTTTGCCTTAGTGGAGCAACTTGTAGAGCTGAAGAGAAATAAGGTTAGGAATGATAGGCAATGGCCTGTCCCTGATGCTTCTCTCTGTCCACAGAGCCCTGAACCGATAACAAACTCTGAAGTGACTCACTCAGTTCCTGGAGATGAGGCCAAAGAGGTGCAAAAGGACTGTAAGCCTCTGGCTGCAGTCACGGAAGAAGCTGAGCATTCTGAGCCGGTAAGTGCCAGTTGTGGCTGGTGCTGTATTTAGTGCGAGACACAGCTGCAAGGTCCTGACCAGCCAGCACTTGGTGTTGCTGGCTGAGGATGCTGAGTGCTGGAATGCTGCCAGGAGCTAGCAATCCCCCCAGCCAGTGAGAGCTGGAGAATAGGCTTTGACCTGTGCCGTTTAGGTCTCAGCTTGCTGGGATTCTGATAGGGGCCGGCCTGAAGCATGAAGGCTTCCGGGCCCCAGAGGAGGGAGCATGTCCAAGACACTGAGCTCAGCCGTGTTGGATACCTTGGGGGCCAGTGTGGTCTGAAGAGACCGGTCCCTCTCCAGAGTCTGGTCAAGGAGTTGGAGGCACAGAAAGGCTTGATCTGACCCCAGAGGCTCTTTGGGGTGCTTGGTCCCCACGAGCTTCTGGGCCGTGCTTACTTGGGAGCATTTCCGAGACACACTGTGGAGTTGCCGCTAGAAGTGAGAGATTTGGTGCCTTTCTTGCCAAGTCCTTCCTTTGCCTCTTCTGGCAGAGCGCTCAGTAGCAGCGTCCCCTCTGAGTGCACCTGTCTTTTGATAAGCTGCAACGAGTTGATTGTGTTGTTCACGAGTCCTTGTGGGCCTGGTCCTGTCCAGTGTGGCAAAAGAACTGCATAGTTGTGGACCCATTTGTGAGGCAAAACCCAGCGGCAACATGTGTCTCTTGATACTTTCTGTGGTGTGGTCTGCCTTGATAAGTGCCCTTGAAAATGTGCATTGCAGCCTGGAGAGGGGAGAAGGCGGAAAGACTTGGATTGCTTTCTTGTGTTGCTAAGAGCAGGAAAGACATCTCGCAATTGCGGATGCCGGATCCTAAATCCAAGGTGCAACTTTGCACCTGGGGAGCTGCCTGGGAGAAAAAGGAGCCAGGGCTTGCGGTCAATAGCAGCTGACCATGAGGCGCCGTGTGCCCTGGTGGCCAAGAAGGCCAAGGGCATGGTGGCCTGTGTCAGCAGTAGTGGGGCAGCAGGAGCAGGGCAGTGACCTGTGCCCTGTGCTGGGCATCGGTGCTGTGGCCGCAGCTGGAGTGCTGTGAGCAGTTCTGGGCCCATCTGAAGCAGAAAGACATTGAGGGGCTGGAGCGTGTCCAGAGAAGGACACGGCAGCTGGGGACAGGTGGGAGCACAAGCCCAATGAGGAGGTGCTGCGGGAGCTTTAGGCAGGGGAAAAGGAGGCTCATCAGCAACCTTGCAGGCTCACTTCCAGAAATGCCTACATGACAGTGCTCCCCGCAAGGGCCGTTCTCATTCCAAGAATGCCCTCACTGCATCCAGATGCTTTAGACACTGGAGTAGGGGGCACTTGGATCCTTTGCTTGGTGGGCTCCTTCCTTTGCCAGTCGGAGAAGCCCCGCTCATTTTGTCTTCAAGCAGAAGTGCTTTTGCTGAAGACTTCCTCCCCTTTGGCAGCACCGGCTGACATTCTGAGAGTGTTTTAGTTTTCCGTGTCTGCAGCAGCAACAGCTGGCTATTTCCTAATTTTCCATTTCAGAGCTTTACACAAGTCAAAGCCCAGTTTTCAGAGAGAAGGTTGCTTGCTGGTAGTAGCCAGGGTGGACTACTGAATTGGGAGCCATGTGCACGTCTGTTCAGTCAGCCCGTCCTCACTGGACTGGAGTGACTTCAGAGTCCCATTGCTATGAGAGTTGATGATTTTGCCTTAGTGGAGCAACTTGTAGAGCTGAAGAGAAATAAGGTTAGGAATGATAGGCAATGGCCTGTCCCTGATGCTTCTCTATGTCCACAGAGCCCTGAACCGATAACAAACTCTGAAGTGACTCTTTCAATTCCTGGGGACGAGGCCAAAGAGGCGCAAAAGGACCAGAAGCCTCCTGTGACAATCAGCGAAGAAGCTGAGCATTCTGAGCCGGTAAGTGCCAGTTGTGGCTGGTGCCATCTTTAGTGCGAGACAGAGCTGCAAGATCCTGACCAGCCAGCACTTGGTGTTGCTGGCTGAGGATGCTGAGTGCTGGAATGTTGCCAGGAGCTAGCAATCCCCCCAGCCAGTGAGAGACGGAGAATGGGCTTGGACCTGTGCCGTTTAGGTCCCTGCCTGCTGGGATTCTGATAGGGGCCGGCCTGAAGCATGAAGGCTTCCCGGCCCCAGAGGAGGGAGCATGTCCAAGACACTGAGCTCAGCCGTGTTGGATATGTAGTGGCCAGTGTGGTCTGAAGAGACCGGTCCCTCTCCAGAGTCTGGTCAAGGGGCTGCAGGCAGAGAAAGGTGTGATCTGACCTCAGAGGCTCTTTGGGGAGCTTGGTCCCCACGAGCTTCTGGGCCGTGCTTACTTGGGAGCATTTCCGAGACACACTGTGGAGTTGCCGCTAGAAGTGAGAGATTTGGTGCCTTTCTTGCCAAGTCCTTCCTTTGCCTCTTCTGGCAGAGCGCTCAGTATCAGCGTCCACGCTGAGTCCTCCTGTCATTTGATTAGCTGCAACGAGTTGATTGTGTTGTTCACGAGTCCTTGTGGGCCTGGTCCTGTCTGTTGTGCAAAAAAGAGACAGAAATGGCATAGTTCTGGACCCATTTGTGAGGCAAAACCCAGCGGCAACATGTGTCTCTTGATACTTTCTGTGGTGTGGCCTGCCTTGATAAGTGCCCTTGAAAATGTGCATTGCAGCCTGGAGAGGGGAGAAGGCGGAAAGACTTGGATTGCTTTCTTGTGTTGCTAAGAGCAGGAAAGACATCTCGCAATTGCGGATGCCGGATCCTAAATCCAAGGTGCAACGTAGCACCTGGGGAGCTGCCTGGGAGAAAAAGGAGCCAGGGCTTGCGGTCAATAGCAGCTGACCATGAGGCGCCGTGTGCCCTGGTGGCCAAGAAGGCCAAGGGCATGGTGGCCTGTGTCAGCAGTAGCGGGGCAGCAGGAGCAGGGCAGTGCCCTGTGCCCTGTGCTGGGCATCGGTGCTGTGGCCGCAGCTGGAGTGCTGTGAGCCGTTCTGGGCCCATCTGAAGCAGAAAGACATTGAGGGGCTGGAGCGTGTCCAGAGAAGGACACGGCAGCTGGGGACAGGTGGGAGCACAAGCCCAATGAGGAGGTGCTGCGGGAGCTTTAGGCAGGGGAAAGGGAGGCTCATCAGCAACCTTGCAGGCTCACTTCCAGAAATGCCTACATGACAGTGCTCCCCGCAAGGGCCGTTCTCATTCCAAGAATGCCCTCACTGCATCCAGATGCTTTAGACACTGGAGTAGGGGGCACTTGGATCCTTTGCTTGGTGGGCTCCTTCCTTTGCCAGTCGGAGAAGCCCCGCTCATTTTGTCTTCAAGCAGAAGTGCTTTTGCTGAAGACTTCCTCCCCTTTGGCAGCACCGGCTGACATTCTGAGAGTGTTTTAGTTTTCCATGTCTGCAGCAGCAACAGCTGGCTATTTCCTAATTTTCCATTTCAGAGCTTTACACAAGTCAAAGCCCAGTTTTCAGAGAGAAGGTTGCTTGCTGGTAGTAGCCAGGGTGGACTACTGAATTGGGAGCCATGTGCACGTCTGTTCAGTCAGCCCGTCCTCACTGGACTGGAGTGACTTCAGAGTCCCATTGCTATGAGAGTTGATGATTTTGCCTTAGTGGAGCAACTTGTAGAGCTGAAGAGAAATAAGGTTAGGAATGATAGGCAATGGCCTGTCCCTGATGCTTCTCTCTGTCCACAGAGCCCTGAACCGATAACAAACTCTGAAGTGACTCTTTCAATTCCTGGGAACGAGGCCAAAATGGCGCAAAAGGACCAGAAGCCTCCTGTGGCAATCAGCGAAGAAGCTGAGCATTCTGAGCCCGTAAGTGCCAGTTGTGGCTGGTGCCATCTTTAGTGCGAGACAGAGCTGCAAGATCCTGACCAGCCAGCACTTGGTGTTGCTGGCTGAGGATGCTGAGTGCTGGAATGCTGCCAGGAGCTAGCAATCCCCCCAGCCAGTGAGAGCTGGAGAATGGGCTTTGACCTGTGCCGTTTAGGTCCCTGCCTGCTGGGATTCTGATAGGGACAGGCCTGAAGCATGAAGGCTTCCCGGCCCCAGAGGAGGGAGCATGTCCAAGACACTGAGCTCAGCCGTGTTGGATATGTCGGGGCCAGTGTGGTCTGAAGAGACCGGTCCCTCTCCAGAGTCTGGTCAAGGGGCTGCAGGCAGAGAAAGGTGTGATCTGACCCCAGAGGTTCTTTGGGGTGCTTGGTCCCCACGAGCTTCTGGGCCGTGCTTACTTGGGAGTATTTCCGAGACACACTGTGGAGTTGCCGCTAGAAGTGAGAGATTTGGTGCCTTTCTTGCCAAGTCCTTCCTTTGCCTCTTCTGGCAGAGCGCTCAGTAGCAGCGTCCCCTCTGAGTCCTCCTGTCATTTGATAAGCTGCAACGAGTTGATTGTGTTGTTCACGAGTCCTTGTGGGCCTGGTCCTGTCTGTTGTGCAAAAAAGAGATAGAAATGGCATAGTTCTGGACCCATTTGTGAGGCAAAACCCAGCGGCAACATGTGTCTCTTGATACTTTCTGTGGTGTGGTCTGCCTTGATAAGTGCCCTTGAAAATGTGCATTGCAGCCTGGAGAGGGGAGAAGGCGGAAAGACTTGGATTGCTTTCTTGTGTTGCTAAGAGCAGGAAAGACATCTCGCAATTCCGGATGCCGGATCCTAAATCCAAGGTGCAACTTTGCACCTGGGGAGCTGCCTGGGACAAAAAGGATCCAGGGCTTGCGGTCAATAGCAGCTGACCATGAGGCGCCGTGTGCCCTGGTGGCCAAGAAGGCCAAGGGCATGGTGGCCTGTGTCAGCAGTAGTGGGGCAGCAGGAGCAGGGCAGTGACCTGTGCCCTGTTCCTTGTTCCATGTTCCCTGTTCCCTGTTCCCTGTTCCCTGTGCCCTCTGCCCTGTGCCATGTGCCGTTTCTCCTGTGCTGGGCATTGGTGCTGTGGCCGCAGCTGGAGTGCTGTGAGCCGTTCTGGGCCCATCTGAAGCAGAAAGACATTGAGGGGCTGGAGCGTGTCCAGTGAAGGACACGGCAGCTGGGGACAGGTGGGAGCACAAGCCCAATGAGGAGGTGCTGCGGGAGCTTTAGGCAGGGGAAAGGGAGGCTCATCAGCAACCTTGCAGGCTCACTTCCAGAAATGCCTACATGACAGTGCTCCCCGCAAGGGCCGTTCTCATTCCAAGAATGCCCTCACTGCATCCAGATGCTTTAGACACTGGAGTAGGTGGCACTTGGATCCTTTGCTTGGTGGGCTCCTTCCTTTGCCAGTCGGAGAAGCCCCGCTCATTTTGTCTTTTTGCAGCAAGCAGAAGTGCTTTTGCTGAAGACTTCCTCCCCTTTGGCAGCACCGGCTGACATTCTGAGAGTGTTTTAGTTTTCCATGTCTGCAGCAGCAACAGCTGGCTATTTCCTAATTTTCCATTTCAGAGCTTTACACAAGTCAAAGCTCAGTTTTCAGAGAGAAGGTTGCTTGCTGGTAGTAGCCAGGGTGGACTACTGAATTGGGAGCCATGTGCACGTCTGTTCAGTCAGCCCGTCCTCACTGGACTGGAGTGACTTCAGAGTCCCATTGCTATGAGAGTTGATGATTTTGCCTTAGTGGAGCAACTTGTAGAGCTGAAGAGAAATAAGGTTAGGAATGATAGGCAATGGCCTGTCCCTGATGCTTCTCTCTGTCCACAGAGCCCTGAACCGATAACAAACTCTGAAGTGACTCTTTCAATTCCTGGGAACGAGGCCAAAATGGCGCAAAAGGACCAGAAGCCTCCTGTGGCAATCAGCGAAGAAGCTGAGCATTCTGAGCCCGTAAGTGCCAGTTGTGGCTGGTGCCATCTTTAGTGCGAGACAGAGCTGCAAGATCCTGACCAGCCAGCACTTGGTGTTGCTGGCTGAGGATGCTGAGTGCTGGAATGCTGCCAGGAGCTAGCAATCCCCCCAGCCAGTGAGAGCTGGAGAATGGGCTTTGACCTGTGCCGTTTAGGTCCCTGCCTGCTGGGATTCTGATAGGGACAGGCCTGAAGCATGAAGGCTTCCCGGCCCCAGAGGAGGGAGCATGTCCAAGACACTGAGCTCAGCCGTGTTGGATATGTCGGGGCCAGTGTGGTCTGAAGAGACCGGTCCCTCTCCAGAGTCTGGTCAAGGGGCTGCAGGCAGAGAAAGGTGTGATCTGACCCCAGAGGTTCTTTGGGGTGCTTGGTCCCCACGAGCTTCTGGGCCGTGCTTACTTGGGAGTATTTCCGAGACACACTGTGGAGTTGCCGCTAGAAGTGAGAGATTTGGTGCCTTTCTTGCCAAGTCCTTCCTTTGCCTCTTCTGGCAGAGCGCTCAGTAGCAGCGTCCCCTCTGAGTCCTCCTGTCATTTGATAAGCTGCAACGAGTTGATTGTGTTGTTCACGAGTCCTTGTGGGCCTGGTCCTGTCTGGTGTGCAAAAAAGAGACAGAAATGGCATAGTTCTGGACCCATTTGTGAGGCAAAACCCAGCGGCAACATGTGTCTCTTGATACTTTCTGTGGTGTGGTCTGCCTTGATAAGTGCCCTTGAAAATGTGCATTGCAGCCTGGAGAGGGGAGCAGGCGGAAAGACTTGGATTGCTTTCTTGTGTTGCTAAGAGCAGGAAAGACATCTCGGAATTCCGGATGCCGGATCCTAAATCCAAGGTGCAACTTTGCACCTGGGGAGCTGCCTGGGAGAAAAAGGAGCCAGGGCTTGCGGTCAATAGCAGCTGACCATGAGGCGCCGTGTGCCCTGGTGGCCAAGAAGGCCAAGGGCATGGTGGCCTGTGTCAGCAGTAGTGGGGCAGCAGGAGCAGGGCAGTGCCCTGTGCCCTGTGCTGGGCATCGGTGCTGTGGCCGCAGCTGGAGTGCTGTGAGCAGTTCTGGGCCCATCTGAAGTAGAAAGACATTGAGGGGCTGGAGCGTGTCCAGAGAAGGACACGGCAGCTGGGGACAGGTGGGAGCACAAGCCCAATGAGGAGGTGCTGCGGGAGCTTTAGGCAGGGGAAAGGGAGGCTCATCAGCAACCTTGCAGGCTCACTTCCAGAAATGCCTACATGACAGTGCTCCCCGCAAGGGCCGATCTCATTCCAAGAATGCCCTCACTGTATCCAGATGCTTTAGACACTGGAGTAGGGGGCACTTGGATCCTTTGCTTGGTGGGCTCCTTCCTTTGCCATTCGGAGAAGCCCCGCTCATTTTGTCTTTTAGCAGCAAGCAAAAGTTCTTTTGCTCAAGATTTCCTCCACTTTGGCGGCACCGGCTGACATTCTGAGAGTGTTTTAGTTTTCCATGTCTGCAGTAGCAACAGCTGGCTATTTCCTAATTTTCCATTTCAGAGCTTTACACAAGTCAAAGCCCAGTTTTCAGAGAGAAGGTTGCTTGCTGGTAGTAGCCAGGGTGGACGACTGGATTCGGAGTCATGTGCACGTCTGTTCAGTCAGCCCGTCCTCACTGGACGGGAGTGAATTAGAGTCCCATTGCTAAGACAGTTGATGATTTTGCCTTAGTGGAGCAACTTGTAGTGCTGAAGAGAAATAACTTTAGGAATGATACGCAATGGCCTGTCCCTGATGCTTCTCTCTGTCCACAGAGCCCTGAACCGATAACAGACTCTGAAGTGACTACCTCAATTCCTGGAGACGAGGCCAAAGAAGTGCAAAAGGACTGCAAGCCTCTGGCTGCAGTCACAGAAGAAGCTGAGCATTCTGAGCCGGTAAGTGCCAGTTGTGGCTGGTGCCATCTTTATAGTGCGAGACAGAGCTGCAAGATCCTGACCAGCCAGCACTTGGTGTTGCTGGCTGAGGATGCTGAGTGCTGGAATGCTGCCAGGAGCTAGCAATCCCCCCAGGCAGTGAGCGCTGGAGAATGGGCTTTGACCTGTGCCGTTTAGGTCTCAGCTTGCTGGGATTCTGATAGGGGTCGGCCTGAAGCATGAAGGCTTCCCGGCCCCAGAGGAGGGAGCATGTCCAAGACACTGAGCTCAGCCGTGTTGGATACGTAGGGGCCAGTGTGGTCTGAAGAGACCGGTCCCTTTCCAGAGTGTGGTCAAGGAGTTGGAGGCACAGAAAGGCTTGATCTGACCCCAGAGGCTCTTTGGGTTGCTTGGTCCCCACGAGCTTCTGGGCCGTGCTTACTTGGGAGCATTTCCGAGACACACCGTGGAGTTGCCGCTAGAAGTGAGAGATTTGGTGCCTTTCTTGCCAAGTCCTTCCTTTGCCTCTTCTGGCAGAGCGCTCAGTAGCAGCGTCCACTCTGAGTCCTCCCGTCATTTGATAAGCTGCAACGAGTTGATTGTGTTGTTCACAAGTCCTTGTGGGCCTGGTCCTGTCCGGTGTGGCAAAAGAACTGCATAGTTCTGGACCCATTTGTGAGGCAAAACCCAGCGGCAACATGTGTCTCTTGATACTTTCTGTGGTGTGGTCTGCCTTGATAAGTGCCCTTGAAAATGTGCATTGCAGCCTGGAGAGGGGAGAAGGCGGAAAGACTTGGATTGCTTTCTTGTGTTGCTAAGAGCAGGAAAGATATCTCGCAATTCCGGATGCCGGATCCTAAATCCAAGGTGCAACTTTGCACCTGGGGAGCTGCCTGGGACAAAAAGGATCCAGGGCTTGCAGTCAATAGCAGCTGACCATGAGGCGCCGTGTGCCCTGGTGGCCAAGAAGGCCAAGGGCATGGTGGCCTGTGTCAGCAGTAGTGGGGCAGCAGGAGCAGGGCAGTGACCTGTGCCCTGTTCCCTGTTCCATGTTCCCTGTTCCCTGTTCCCTGTGCCCTCTGCCCTGTGCCATGTGCCGTTTGTCCTGTGCTGGGCATCTGTGCTGTGGCCGCAGCTGGAGTGCTGTGAGCAGTTCTGGGCCCATCTGAAGCAGAAAGACATTGAGGGGCTGGAGCGTGTCCAGTGAAGGACACGGCAGCTGGGGACAGGTGGGAGCACAAGCCCAATGAGGAGGTGCTGCGGGAGCTTTAGGCAGGGGAAAGGGAGGCTCATCAGCAACCTTGCAGGCTCACTTCCAGAAATGCCTACATGACAGTGCTCCCCGCAAGGGCCGTTCTCATTCCAAGAATGCCCTCACTGCATCCAGATGCTTTAGACACTGGAGTAGGTGGCACTTGGATCCTTTGCTTGGTGGGCTCCTTCCTTTGCCAGTCGGAGAAGCCCCGCTCATTTTGTCTTTTTGCAGCAAGCAGAAGTGCTTTTGCTGAAGACTTCCTCCCCTTTGGCAGCACCGGCTGACATTCTGAGAGTGTTTTAGTTTTCCATGTCTGCAGCAGCAACAGCTGGCTATTTCCTAATTTTCCATTTCAGAGCTTTACACAAGTCAAAGCCCAGTTTTCAGAGAGAAGGTTGCTTGCTGGTAGTAGCCAGGGTGGACTACTGAATTGGGAGCCATGTACACGTCTGTTCAGTCAGCCCGTCCTCACTGGACTGGAGTGACTTCAGAGTCCCATTGCTATGAGAGTTGATGATTTTGCCTTAGTGGAGCAACTTGTAGTGCTGAAGAGAAATAACTTTAGGAATGATAGGCAATGGCCTGTCCCTGATGCTTCTCTCTGTCCACAGAGCCCTGAACCGATAACAGACTCTGAAGTGACTCTCTCAATTCCTGGAGATGAGGCCAAAGAGGAGCAAAAGGACCAGAAGCCTCCTGTGGCAATCAGCAAAGAAGCTGAGCATTCTGAGCCGGTAAGTGCCAGTTGTGGCTGGTGCCATCTTTAGTGCGAGACAGAGCTGCAAGATCCTGACCAGCCAGCACTTGGTGTTGCTGGCTGAGGATGCTGAGTGCTGGAATGCTGCCAGGAGCTAGCAATCCCCCCAGCCAGTGGGAGCTGGAGAATAGGCTTTGACCTGTGCCGTTTAGGTCTCAGCTTGCTGGGATTCTGATAGTGGTCGGCCTGAAGCATGAAGGCTTCCCGGCCCCAGAGGAGGGAGCATGTCCAAGACACTGAGCTCAGCCGTGTTGGATACGTAGGGGCCAGTGTGGTCTGAAGAGACCGGTCCCTTTCCTGAGTGTGGTCAAGGAGTTGGAGGCACAGAAAGGCTTGATCTGACCCCAGAGGCTCTTTGGGGTGCTTGGTCCCCACGAGCTTCTGGGCCGTGCTTACTTGGGAGCATTTCCGAGACACACTGTGGAGTTGCCGCTAGAAGTGAGAGATTTGGTGCCTTTCTTGCCAAGTCCTTCCTTTGCCTCTTCTGGCAGAGCGCCTAGTCGCAGTCCACTCTGAGTCCTCCTGTCATTTGATAAGCTGCAACGAGTTGATTGTGTTGTTCACGAGTCCTTGTGGGCCTGGTCCTGTCTGGTGTGCAAAATAGAGACAGAAATGGCATAGTTGTGGACCCATTTGTGAGGCAAAACCCAGAGCCTGCATGTGTCTCTTGATACTTTCTGTGGTGTGGTCTGCCTTGATAAGTGCCCTTGAAAATGTGCATTGCAGCCTGGAGAGGGGAGAAGGCGGAAAGACTTGGATTGCTTTCTTGTGTTGCTAAGAACAGGAAAGGCATCTTGCAATTCCGGATGCTGCATCCTAAATCCAAGGTGCAACTTTGCACCTGGGGAGCTGCCTGGGACAAAAAGGAGCCAGGGCTTGCGGTCAATAGCCGCTGACCATGAGGTGCCGTGTGCCCTGGTGGCCAAGAAGGCCAAGGGCATGGTGGCCTGTGTCAGCAGTAGTGGGGCAGCAGGAGCAGGGCAGTGCCCTGTGCCCTGTGCTGGGCATCGGTGCTGTGGCCGCAGCTGGAGTGCTGTGAGCAGTTCTGGGCCCATCTGAAGCAGAAAGACATTGAGGGGCTGGAGCGTGTCCAGAGAAGGACACGGCAGCTGGGGACAGGTGGGAGCACAAGCCCAATGAGGAGGTGCTGCGGGAGCTTTAGGCAGGGGAAAGGGAGGCTCATCAGCAACCTTGCAGGCTCACTTCCAGAAATGCCTACATGACAGTGCTCCCCGCAAGGGCCGTTCTCATTCCAAGAATGCTCTCACTGCATCCAGATGCTTTAGACACTGGAGTAGGGGGCACTTGGATCCTTTGCTCTCTTGGGTTATTGCTTCTATGGTTTTAGAAGGCCTTTTTATTTTCTTCCTGCTGCTAGCATATGTACTATTCCTGAACTGTTTTTTTCACGAGAAGATGCAGTTTGGTCAGGGATTTGGGTGTTGAAAGTCCTTTTCTCTTGCCAGGTCGGCCATTAGGACCTTGCACGTCTGTGTCATTTTAACAGTGCCTTTTCCTTCTGGCAAGCTTGCAGATCCAGAATTGCCCAATTATAGAATCAGGTTTTCAGTCTGGGAATTGAGCATTAAATCATCTCCTTTGCATTCCAGCTGGTCCTAAGATGTCAGATTAGTTTGGAGGGGCTCAGCTTGATTCTGATTACAGGCACTTTAGCACCATCCGTGTGGCTGTGACATACAGTAGATCTTGCCCCAGCGCAGATGCATAAAGAGTGCAGTTCCAAGGGCCATGCTCTGGGTCTGATGTCATTCCATAAGCTGCTACACCCTCCAGATTCCTCGAGAGTGTGGTTCGCTGAAGCAACAAGACAGCAAGTTCAAGATTGCTGCTGAATGGGGCACTGGCTTTCCAAGAGTTGATGTGTGTCATAACAGAAAGTATAGTAAGAGAATATATATAAGTGAGATCGATCTGTCTATCTATTTATCTATCTATCTATCTATCTATCTATCTATCTATCTATCTATTTATCTATCCATCTATCTAACTTTTCCATAAGTGATTCTTCCCAATTCTGGTTAGAGGCAGGTGGAGGTGCAAAGCTCACCCTTAAGGCATCCCTTCAGCAGAAGAGGAGAGGCATGTTCTATCAACTGATCCCGAGCAGTCAGAGATGTCTCCCCTCCAGAGATGGTTGTTTTCCCCCCTCAGAGTTGTTTTCCTCCTCCTGCCTCTTCTGCCCTGAAGCCCTATTTTATTCTTTAAATTTCTCCCTTTCCTAGTGATGTGGAACGATTCCATGTTTTAGGTGGTGTTTGGTGACTCTTGTCATACATCCATTACATGGCACATGATTTTCTTCATTGGAACCCCTGAGGGTGTGTAAGTTCATTTGTTGATGGGGGTTTCTGTTGAGAAACCCCCATCTTTCTTATGAGGGTTTCTGTTACCACTGGTGTGAATTCTCAGGTGACAAATGAGCAAGAATGAATGCCTTGGTCCTCCTCCATATACTGAGGTGGCTGTAGAGGCTCTCTGGCCTCCATCAGAGGAGTTGTGCATGCATCCTTATCTCCTGAATGAGCAGGATTTCTAACAAGAGTGTAGATGTCAGAAAGGCAGGAGACTAGTGGTGTGGCCTGAAGAAAACATGAACTCCAGAAGTGTCTCTCACAAGAAGTGAGCCCACAATGGAAGCAGAGCCAGGATGGAGCCGTGGGACAGGGCGGGGTGTCAGTCACAAAGGAAAGACAAACGGGACACAGCAGAAGTGGAGGGAGGTCCTCACCAGACCCTTGAGAAATGCCACACCTTCCCTGTCAGCTGCCTGAGAGGCTCTTGGAGCTTCAGTCCCAGATGGACCCTGATTGTACTGCCAGTGTCACTTTGGAATCTGTGCCTCCCCATGGGCAGAGAATGATGCAAGAGAGCAGCAGCACAGTGCTTTGGGAACATGTGAGCCCATCCGGCTTAGAGACTTGGCCCACAAGTGTTGTATGAGAAGTTGAAACGCATCTTCTTTTGCTTTCTGTGCAGGCCCTTCTAGAGAAAGAGCGTGAGCAGATTGCTTTATCAGAGGTGCCATGGCAGACTCAGGAAGAGGTGTTCCCAGCCCCAGAGCAGGAAGAGCAGCTCAGGCAGCAGGTGGAAGAGCTACAGGAGAATGGCCAGGTAAGCCTGGCTCACCAGATGACAGACTGAAGGGCAGAAGCAGGAGCAAAAAACAGAGCTCCTGGGACTGAGGAGGCCAGGAGTCCCACAGGCACTGAAAGCACAGAGCCTTGTAATCTGCAGAGATCAGCACTGGGATGGGAGGGTTAAAATGGAAGCACAGGTGGGTAGGGAAGCAGAAAGAAGTGGCTGAATGAATTTGATTTTGAGGCTGAAAGAGGAAAAGCTGAGCTGGTGACAGCTTCCTGTGACTTGCTCTGCATTTGTGTCTACAGAACATCAAGGCAGAGCCACAAGTAGAGCTGCCTGAAGATCAGATTGCCATCATGGCAGTGAAGAGGAGGAACAAGGAAGACATGAGAAGTGTCCAAGAGGAGATGAATCTCCATCAGCAGAGAGGCGATCAACAAAACCAGGTTAGTGCAAAAGTGACACACACTCCACTCAAGAAACATTTCACTTCTTTTTTACAGAACCTCAAGGACAACATCAGTGCAGAGCTGAAGGAAATTGAGGTTAGGATGAAGGCAAGAGAGAAGAGGCTGGAGGAAGAAATAAAAATGATCAGAGAGAAACATAATCCCCTGCTTCAGGCTGTACAAAAGCAAGTGAGTGAAAAAAGCAATAGCCAATGCAGTCACCAGTCTAGTGGTTTCTGCCCTTCTTGCCTTTCCAGTGTAGAGTAGCAGGGGGTGGGGTGGTGCCTCTGAGTGCCATCCTGCTGTAGGGTCCATCACAGCCACTCTGAAGGACATTTTCTGGTGTGCTGAATCACAACATCTGCCCTGGAGAGTGAGGCTAGTCCTTTGGCCTTTTGGCTAACAGTCATTCAAATGGATTCCTGCTGGCCTGTTCCTGCACTCCTTCTTTCTTGAGGTATTTTTTACAGTGGGACATGGTGACCCAGACGGAGGATTGAAACAAGCTGTCTGTAGTCTTGTAAATCTGTTCTCTCCCTTTCCTCACAGTCAATGACTCTTGGCTGACAGGGACAAGCTGTAGTCTCTGACTGCTTTGTTCTGTTTGACTTGAGGTGGAAGCCTTGACATCTCACCTGCCAGCCCGCAAAGACTTCCAGCAAATGACTGGAAAGAAAAAGCCCCGTTGTCAGCGTGAGGCACAAGAGCTGTCCCAACCGGAGATGCTGCAGGTTGGGCATGTCCTGAAGATGGGCCAGGAAAAGAGGACTCAGTGGAAGGAGGTAAAGCATTTGAACAAGCATGTCTGCAGCCCTTGGAGAGGGAAAGGAATCCCTGGGGAGGAAGTGGAATGGTCATTGTGGCAGCCATCCTTCAGAAAATCCATGAGAATGGAACATGAATCTGGCTCTGAACTCGAGTAAAACCAGCCTTTGATACTGACCCACCAGTTTGAGAAGGGGCCATCCAAATAATCCATTTTAAGAGCCCTGCATGTGGCTGACAACATCTTCCTGTGGGCTTGCATTTGAGAAGGGATCTTAAATTAAAACTTTGCCAGCCACCTTTCTAACACAAACTCTTTACTTGTCTCAGATCTACACAGGCAGTGTTACTGAACCTGCTGCAGCAGCAGCCTTGTCTAGTGGAGCCTTTGCTCCCCAGCCTGAGAAGTGGAGCCTGGGCAGTTTGTTCATCTCCAGCACTGACACAGCTGCTGCTCGGCCAAAGGAGACTAAGAAGTACTTGCAGCTACTGAGTACGTCTGGTGTATTTCTTGTCTGAGGGACAGTGTGTTGTGTGCATGTGTCAGTAGAGCTGTACCAAATGTTCCTCCTCAGTTTGGTGGCACAGGGACATTTAGGATTCCCTGTAGGAACTGCTGTAGAAAATCACTCTCTGTGTTGGCCATCTGTGCTACAGAGTTATCTGTCTGGTTATTGTTGTTGTTCCTCAGCCAACCACAAAGGGTTCAGAGACCCACCCAGTGGGGCTGCCTTTTTTATCTTCTGGAAGCTGAGATCTCTGCTTTAAAGTGAGCATCTTGCATTTTGTTTCCCTCAGGGAAAATAGTGAACATGAAAAATCCTGCAACAAAGTACAATGAACTGGAAAACATTGGCAGCGGGTGAGTCCAACCACAGTTACTTCTACACAACCATGGGCAGGTGATTTGCTGGTAGAATGTCTATCAAGTGTGAAGTCAGGCAAGCTGCAAACATATTCAGACACTGAGGTTAGATTGCTCAACCTCTCAGTACTGGCCAGAATTTGTGAGCAAGGTCAAAAGGCATTGTCAAAGACATCTCCATGCTTCTAAGGTCTTGCCTGCAGCAAGAAACAGGACCTGGAAGATCTCCTTGTCTCTACAGTGTGGGACAGCTCTGTGTTATTTTCCTTAGCACTTTTTAATATCTCCAGATCATACAGCCAGAGTAATGAAAGGAGAAGAATCTTGCTTGCCTGAAAAAGCAAACTACCCACTAGGATAGCTGTCAGATTACGGTTCTCAGGAACATTTCTTTCCAAGAGTTTGCTGAAGCACATACTCCAAGGTCAGGAGAAGAACTGCAACAGTTTAGAAACTGCAGCCTGAGATGAAAGAATAAGCTCTGTCTTTGAGCTAAGGCAGTAAACCCCAACACTCCAGGAACAGGCCCAGTGCCCATGCACTTGAGAGGAAAATGCATCAGCTGCCTTCCGGCAGACCCTTCCTGCGTCCTGCAGATTTTAGGCACTTCCTGGGCTGGCTTTCACTCCACGATCTAAATGGCTTCTCCTTTCCTTGCTTTGTTTTGTTTCTAGGACTTTTGGAGAGGTTTGTAGGGCACTTGACAAGGCAGCAGGAAGAGAGGTAAATGTCAACAGCCCCTGCAGACTCTGCAGCTCTTGAGGGCTTTCCCCTCTGGTGTCAGCTGTGGCTGGAGCTTTGGGTGGAGCTGTGCAGTAAAGGCACAAGAAGCACAGACTGGCACCAGCCTGCAAACTGTATTTGGGCCATTCTTTGTCCTTCTCAGCTGCCAGAAGGAAGGTGAGGAGGGCAGCGGTTCCTTTCAGAGAAGGACGCGCTCGCTCGCTCTCAATTGCTAAAACAAAGGTGGTGCCTTAGAACATCTCACTGCTCTTTGCGGCTACAGCTTCAGAGTTGTATTCTCATTTCTGGCTGCCAGCAAATACATCTGAATGTTACTGGCAGTTCCTTAGCCATCTGCAGGGCTGCACCTGGGAACTGCACATAGGGAGAGACCTGCAAGGCATCCCTAAAAGCCCGAAGCCCCGCTTGCAGCCCAGGATGTATCCACCGAGTACCAAGGCAGGCATTACTTTTGAATCCCAGGAAGGAATGTGGTCAGAGCCTTGTGGGTTATGGTTAAGACATCTTTGCTACCAGGTGGACATTGTAAAATGTCGGTGGCCACACATCCTGAAACTGGCCTCCAAGGGAGCAGAGAAATGGGCTGTTGGAATGACAGTTCCTAATTATTCCAATGTCTAATCACAAGGTGCTTTGGCTCAGCTTGGCTGTGTCATTCCAAAATCACTCACTCCGTGTGTGTTGTGGTCTCGTGCCACCAACTTCTGAAGTTACTGAATTTCAATGTCATTTTAGGTGGCCATAAAGAAAATAAATCTCCACAGACTGAAAGAGAAGGAACTACTAGTCAATGAACTCATGCTCATGAATAAGCATAAGAATCCCAACCTGGTTAACTGTTTAGACTGGTGAGTCATGCTTTTGTCCCATGACTGTTTGTTTACTACTGCAAATATGCAAGGTAAAAACCCACTTTGGTCCCTGGCAGAAAACAGAGCTGTTAATTATTACTTCTTATTGTTCTTCTCATCTCCAATGGATGGGAAGAGAGTGCATCTTGTCTGCATGAGTTTTCCCTGGCACACGTAGTTTGAAAATTGTTCAAAAACCTGGATCACCCATATCTTACCAAATCGTAAGTTCATCATGAATCGTAAGCCTGTAAGTTCACTGCCACCATGTTGTTCTGGGGCTTGATTTATTTCAAGTGTCCTCTTACATGCGGATCAACTAACAAGGATTTCCCTTGATTGTGTTCCCTCTTTTCTATTGCTTTGCATGCCAGGAAGACTAGGTGCTTTTTTTTCCAGAAACACATAGTGTGAGAGGCTTTTTATCTGTTACTAAACTGCATTTTTCACTTGCTGGTCATCTAACACATCTCTTTTTCATAGCTGTACCTTTCTCCTTGAGACGACATAGACTGCAAACACTGCACGGCATAGAGGGAATGTCTACTCCTTTCATTCTGTCCTTGTCAGAAAGGGACCCGGAAACAAGAATCAACCCTTGTCGTTTCCAAACAGCAACGTAGCCATGCACGTTCATATCCACGCCCTTGTTTCCTTCTTTCAGCTACCTTGTGGATGAGGAACTCTGGCTGGTTATGGAGTACATGGATGGAGGCACTCTGAGAGATATCATCAGCAAGACCTACCTATCTGAAGATGAGATGGCAGCTGTCAGTCGGGAGGTCAGGGATCCCACCTGGGCTTCCAAGGGCTTGGGCAGGATTGTCTGGGAAACTGGGGCTCAGAACTGGAGAGATTTCATGTGCCAAGCTTTGTTTCTGTATTACTAGAATGCTATGGGCAAGCAAGAGCCTTTCAAGTGAATTGCGTGGCAGTGTGCCTGCATTCACTGTACTCTGTTCTTATACTCTGATCTCCTGCTGTTAAATCCTTGCTCTGTCTCTTGTGTTTGTATTTTCTATGCTCCACTTCGCCTCTCTAAATGCTTACCTCGAGCCTGTCTGCGCTGCATTCATCGCCTGTAAAAGCAAAGGTGCTTGTGGTAGGATTTGAAATTAATAGCAAAGAAAGAGCAACTCGTTTCTCACAGGTCTCAAAAAGCACAGTAGTGCACCCAGGATGACGTTTGCTTCTGAAAGGTGACTGATGTGATGTTTCCAAGTCTGTGCTGAGGCCAACAATAAATCCTTTGTCATGCAGCCTCCCACCTCAAAGTAACCCACTTCACACCAAAGGGAGGGATGTTTTCTTTCTTGGCAAACCCTTGTTTGTCCTCTGCATGGAGGGCACATCCACTGCGGGAGCAGTCATTCTGGCTGGTTTGCGGGGGGCCAGTCTACAACAGCAGTTGCTGTTGCTCTTTCAAAAGCTGACATGCCTCTCCTTAGAAAGGTCCTGCTCTGCTAGTGTTGGAGCAGCAAGCTCTTCCTCTCAATGGCACCGTGTGTTCTGCCATTACTCCCCATTCCCCTGGAAGGGGAATCATTTAGAGTTGTTTCCCGTCTTGTGTGATGAACTCCCATCACTAATTTTTGCCCTCCTGTTTCTGTTTTCCTTCCCAGTGCCTGCAAGGACTGGATTTTCTTCACAGAAACCGTGTGATCCATCGAAATGTGAAGAGCCGCAACATCCTTCTCAGCACCGATGGCTCTGTCAAGCTGGGTCAGTATATTCCTGGTCAGGAGCAGTATTCCAGGGATGTGGGGTGTGGGTCTTCTTTGAGTGACTGCCAGCTCTCCAAAAATGGTGCTGGTGGGAGTGCAAGGGCCCAGGCTGCAAGCTGAAGGCTTGAAGTTGCAATGTGCACAGAGGTACAATAAGGAACCAAAAGCAGACAAGAGTGGCGTTGGTCTGCATGTGTCCCTTCCGGAGGGAGGGAGGCACAATCTAAACCTTCAGGGGAATAAAGGCTACTGCTGTGAGCTGCGTTTAAAAACCTCGGTTTTTCTGGAAGTGGCCAGTTTCCTACTTCCTTGGCTAAAGCCCCAGGGAAACGGAGCATGGACAGTTCTCCAGGAGATTCATCAACAGCACATTCTTAGACTGAGAGTGTGGAATTCTTTTGCTTGCTTTCATAATTTGAGCTGGCTTTTATGGTGTGTTGTTTTCTCCACAGCTGATTTTGGCCTCTTTGCTCAGCTCACCCCTGAGCAGAGTAGATGGAGCTCAGTGACCAGCACTTCTGAGTGGATGGCACCTGAAGTCATGACAGGTCAACCATATGGCCCCAAAGCAGACATATGGTCTTTTGGAATCATGGGCATTGAAATGGTGGAACAAGAAGTTCCTTGCCAGAGGCAAACTCCTGTCTGGGTAAGGTGCAAACACTTACTGATCTCACTGCCCTTCTCACCTGTCCCATGTTCTGTGTGCCACTGGACAAAATCCCATTGCCATGTGCTGGCACCACTTCCACCAATGTCCCTTTCTAAATATGTCCCTGCAGCACATTGGCATCTGCTGTAGAGTTTTGGTTGCATCAGAAGGGAAGTGGCAGGTAACCAGTTCAGCAGCCTGCCATTTTTGCCTCCAGCCATGCCTGACATTTCTCATTTGCTTTTTGAACACTGTTGGAGCTTTGTTTCGGGAGGAAAGGAATTATTTAATGAAATGGTTAGATATGTGATAAAAATCCTTCAAAATGGAGGTTGAATCTTCTGAGGTTCAATTTTATAGAAAAAGTAAGAAAAAAGGATAAAAAAGAAAATGAAAAATAGATCAAAAACAACCACCAAAGCAGTGCCCAAGCAATTCTGCTAGCTTTTTCATTTTCTAACCACAGCACATCAATTTTCCTGCATACTGTAGCACATTTTCCAAATCCTGTGTGTCTTTGGAGCTTCCAGTCTTTCAAATAATTTGTACATTCTTCTGTCATGTCTCTGGGTGGCCTGGATAGCTTTAGGATGCATTTTTCTCTGACTGCAGTTAGAATTGCACTCCAAACCCTTGGCTGTTTCTTGGTACTTTAACAAGTTGATGAGCTGCAGTCAGGTGCCTGTGGCTGGGATCCAAGGTGTGGGGTTGATGCGGGTGCTGTGTTCCTTTACTGCAGGAGCAGGGTCATTCCCTGACTTGCACAGTTCTAATGACAGTGAGGATTTCAGCTCCCCACCATGTCTAGTGGCTGAGCTCAGCTGCAGAGGGACAGGATAAAACCCCCTTTGTGACCTCTGGCTGTATGGGAAAAGGAAAGAAAGCTGCCATAATTATTTTTACTCAAGGGGAGTGTGTTTGCTTTTTTAGGCTTGGAAATTTCCCTCTGGGTTGAAGAGGATAATAACAGAGTCTCTTTGGTCACCATCTATTTCAGTGCCACCAGCACTGAGCTGTTGGTATTGCGATGGACATTTTTATGAAGACCAGGCTGGAGCCTGGTATCATGGAGAGCTTGCCCAAACCTCGCATTTCTTGCCTGGCACTTTCTAAGATGGCATACCATTAATGCATCAACTAGAGCATCCAAATGAGCAGAGGGGAACCATAGGGGTAGCCCTTCTCCTTCTTCTGATTTGCCCATGAAAAGGTTTCCTCTTGCCACATAAAGAAGATGAAACTTGCAGACTGCTGAGAAAAAGAGCTGCAGGTGTTTCCCGTTTGTGTGCCCAAACAAGCATTTTCATCCCAATATATTTGTGCATGCATCTTAATGTGTCTGTGTTGAATAAGAGATTCCAGATGTTTGTTTCCTTACCTGAGGAATACCTGGTGGATTTCCCTTTTTTTTTTCTTCCAATTACCATTGTTTTCCAGAACAGGAGAGAAAGCTTGATGAGTTTCGGTTTGTGGCAGCTGTACTTAAGGGACCAACAATCCCTGCAGAAATGCCTTTCTTGTAATAATTCTTTGAAACAGAGTTAATGTAACTAAATCCCTCTCCCAAAAAGCTTGTCAAGCTGTGTGAATCCTCAAGGAACCAAACACGCTTTTGGTGATGTAATTTCCCCTAACCAGGTCAGTCCATGAAATCAGCTGCCAAGGCATCCATTTCCTGGATGTCGGAAGAGCTGTGGCCGCTTTGCAGATGGTGTTTCTTGGTACAGGAGAGTCATCTCTGCCTCTCTGCCAGGACAAAAACTGCCACTGCAGAGTGGAGGTTCAACAACGGGGTCTGGGAGAGCAGTTACAGATGTGAATGAAGCAGGCCTAGCCTCGTGTTTCCTTTTTCTCCAGCCTCAACTCCAGATAGCCAAAGGAGGGAGACCAAAGCTGCAGCAGCCCAACCTCTTCTCGCTTCAGCTGCGGGACTTCCTGAGCTGCTGCCTGCAGACTGACGAGGCTCGGCGCTGGTCTGCCATGGAGCTCCTGCAGGTAAAATGTGAAAGGGCTGCAGGTGAAACAGTGTCCAAGGGATGGGCTCCTCCTCCTCTGAAGTCCAAGGCATCAGATAAGCCCCGCTCCTCCCCACCTCCAATCTTGGTGCTGCTAAAATGAAAATGGGTGAGGAATCCTGGACTGGGCTGGGCTGGGCTGGCAGGGAGCTCTATATGTCATGTGGTCCAAGTGGCCTGCAACGAGCAGGGACATCTTTAAGGAGATCAGGTTGCTCTGAGCCCTGTGCCACCTGATCTGGGACGGTTCCAGGGATGGGGCACCTACCAGCTCTCAGGGTATCTTGTGCCAGTGTTGCACCATGCTCCTAGTAAACAAGTTCTTCCTCAGACCTACTGTAACTCGATTCCCTTTTTGTTTAAAAATGGTAGCCCACATCCTATTGTAACTGGACCTGTTAAAAAAAGGTGTCTTGCACTCCCTCAGAGACCACATTGAAGGTTTGGAAGGTGTCAATAAAGTCTCCCCGGGACCTATTCTTCTCCAGGCTGAATAACTCCAGGTCTCTCAGTCTGTCCTAAGAGGAGAGGTGCTCTGTCCTCTGACTGTTTCTGTCACATTACAATTGTGTAATTTGGTGGTGTGTTCAGTTTTATCTAACGGCAAAAGACTTGAAGTAGAGCAGTGCAGGGTCCAGAGGCATGAAATGGTGGTGGAAGAACCCAAGGAAGCCAGTCCTGGCCGAGCAGTCAGAGATTTGGCTGTGGGAAAGAGCGGCTGTGGCAGGCTCACTGTGAGCCTCTGAGGGGCCCTGCTTTGTGCCCCCCACCCCACTCTTAGAGGTTTCTGCCACACAAACAGAAGCAGCTGAAAGAGACTTTTCCCAGCCCCATCTGCTGCCTGGCATGGTCAAGCAGACAGGAACTGCCCCAGGGTTACTGCCAGGTTGTGTGGCAGAGAGGGAACTGCAGGACCCAGTGCCACTCGGCTGTCCCTGCTGGGAAGGAAAGAAGGAAAGGAGCCATCCTGTGCCATCCAGCACAGGAGGGGCAGGGCATGGAAAGGTAGACACTGCTCTCTCACTTTGTGGAAATTAGCATGATGCCCGTCTTTCAAAGAGAGGCACCTATGTGAGTCTTTGGAGTTTCCTGAAAGGAAGAAACCCCAAGGACAGAAAGCACCATTTCCAGAGCCCTGGCAGGGCAAAAATCCTAGCAAGATGAAGACACCAGAACAGAGATGAGTGGGATTCTGGGCCAGGTTTGCCTGTGATGACAAGGTCCTGCACATGAAGGTTGAGGTGCAAATGGCCCCGTTGGTCCTCTTGCTGCATCTTTCATGCACCAGAGGAATCCTGATTGAGCCTATAAAGCACTGTACTTGGAAAATCATGATTCATTGTTTGTTCGTTTGTTTGTTTTTCCTGTCGACAGCATCCATTTGTTACATCAGCCAAGCCAGCATCAACTCTGGCACCACTCATCATTTCAATGAAGAGGAAGGTGGAGACAAGAATGTAACAATCACATCAAGACATTAGCTTCACAACCAGCACAGAGCAAGATTGTAGATTAGGACTGTACAATAGGATTTTAAATAAATAAAGTTTCTCAAACCTCAACTCACTTGGAAGATTCCCCACCTTCTGAATCATTCAGAAAATTCAACATTTCCTTCTGGATTGCCAGTTGTTTCTTAATGGTGCTAAGTCACACTTATGGCCTGTTGTTTTTTTTTTTGCTGTGGTTTCTATGTGGGGAAGGTTCTTCTTCATTTATCTTCACCAGAATACACTGCCTTTGGAATATGGCCCACTGGCCTGTTTGTTTTTGTTTTTTTTTTTTTTTTGCCCAGCCAAGGAACTTCTCTTTGAGGCAGAAAGGGCAATGGCATTTGCAGGCAAAACCAAAGGAGGAGGCAGCAGCCAAGCCATCCTGTGTGGATGCAGGCCTTCCATGATGGCTAACATCTGGCCTGGAGGCTTCACAGTCAGAGATACCGTAATTATATATCCACCAGTCTGTGCCATTAGGGAAAAGATGTAAACATCCCTAGGAGGAAGGCATTTGAAAGCTGGGAGATTTAAATACAAACAACGCCAGCCAATCCCTGGCAAGCGTGGACACAGGAAGCTCTTGGCCACTGAGCTGGGTGGTGGTAACCACATTCAGCCAGTTAGGAGAGCAACCGCGCAGGTTTTTGACAACCGTATAAAAAAGAACTGCACTCAGTAAAATTGGCTGTTATTGTGGGAACTACGGAGTGTCGTGTCTTGTACATCTCAACTGTGACAGCCTTCGGTCGTGACTCAAGAGCATTTGGGTTCCTGCCACTTGGATTTGCATCCCTCAGTGCAATCTCTTTGGCTGGAGGAGAGTCTTGCTCAACTGAGAAAGCAGGAAGACCGGTGAGGGTGCTCTGAAAGGTCTCCAGGATCTGGTGCAGAGCTGACAACGACTGCAAGGTGAGAGTGAGCCCAGCCTTGTCCAGGGTGGAGCCCCAGCAGAGCCCTGGCAGAGCCCGGAGCAGCCTCAGCCCAGGCAGAGGCAGGCTTGAAGGAGGCCCTTGTAGCTGCAAGAGGCAGCAGCCCGGCTCTGGGTGCCTCCTCCTGGCACCGGGCATATCCTCTGCTCTCAGAGCCGAACTGGCAGCTGGCTGGTCCCATGGGGAAGCGCAGCCGTGCTGGGCACAGCACAGACTGCTGGCATTGGCCGTCTGGAGTGTGGCCAGGAGGAGAGAAAGGCAAAGAGCAGCCGAGGGCTAGCTCCCTGGCTGAGGATTGCTACTCTTGTGCCAGGTGCCCTGTAACTCCTGGGAAAGGTCAGCGGTGTGTGCAGCACTCTGGGCACAGGGGGAGGGAGCCCGGCTGCTGCGCAGGCTCCAGCCCAGGGCAGCATCCTTCAGGCACGGCAGTTCTGCCAGGGAAACCAAGGCCAGCGGGAGGCGCTGTCAGCTCGGCAGGTCACATCTGCAGGACACACTGCCTCCCACAGCTCTGGGAGGAAGCGCCTGCAGTCCTGGAGTTGTGCACTGAGCCAGAGCAAAGGTAGGAAATGCAGAGTGTTTTGCAGAAATATTCAGGGGCAGCAGTCCAGCCTGCTTTGTGCTCTCAGGAGCGCGCGCGCACACAGGCACGCACGCCGGTGCACACGCACACAGACACACACACTCAGACTCACACTCCCAACAAAATGCTTCTTTTTATTGCCTTTCCCATTCGCTGCATACAGAGGGAAATCAACATTCCCTCCTGGCTTCCTACTTTTCTGTCTGTCCCCTCCTCCCCCCTTATCCTACTTCCTTTTTGGTCCGGTGTTCAATCCCGCCCCACTCCCAGCTCACAGGAACGCCCGAGAAATTGAGTAGAACAAATCCAAACCATAAAAATAACAGTGCCTAGAAGCATCAGCTTTTGTTCTCTTTTCTAATAACCTTTTGGCTGCACCAAACTATTACCTCGTATCTTACAAGAGGGAATTGGGGATGAGCCTGAGGCTTGTGCTTGAATAGTGAACTGATTTGGAAGGGAGCAGAAGGGTTTCAGTAGGCAATTTGTTTTCGTTATTAATTTCTGAAGGAATGATGCAAAGTGGTTTCAGTCTGCAAAAGCAATTTCAAGGTGCATTGAAAAATTGCTTGTGTACAATTCCCAGAGAAGGAAGGTGGTGTGAAAATGTTTAACAAGTCATTAATCCCTTGACCTTTAAAAGACGGTGTTGAGCCCACTATTCCTTCAGTGCAGTGATGAATGTGTGCAAGTGGCTAACTTAGCCTTGAGAATAAAGCGTTTGGTCCTCTTAAGAAGGTAGCTGGAATGCATTCAAGGGGAAGAAAGTGGTTTGAGACGGCTTTTGACCATCACAGGAGAACTTGAGGAATGGCAAGTTCCTCAAATGCCCACCAGAGTCCCTCAAGAGATCCCTACTCTCGTGTCAATATCTTCTGAGAAGTGATTTAAGTCTGTCAAATAATTTGGGGAAATGTTGAGCTTGTGAGTTTCAGCAATGAGTGTGTCTTAATTCCATGGTTACAAGCTAGTAAGTGAGATTTCTGAGTGAGCACATGTTAGAAAAGTGATTCCCCATGCACCCAGAGCTGAAATAAAGTGTCATTTCTCACACTGACCTGTCAGTGGGGATGGGGCCCTGCTTGGGTAACTTTCATTGTAGTCACTTCTGTGGAAAGGTGAAAATTAAATCTTTTCCAGCCGTTCCCTCAGGGTTACCTTTATTAGGACCCAAACCTCTGTACCGCAGGTAGCCTGGGTGTGTGCAGAGCAACACAGCCCCACAAACCCCTCGGCTTTCCCACAGGTCATCCTTACCTGTTCCCAGGTGTGCCCAGCTCTGGCAGCAGAAAGAGCCCACCGTGCAGTGGGCGCCATGCCCTGCCCAGCCGGGGCTCTCTGCCACAGAGCAGCAGCAGCGCCAGCACCTTTCAACTCACTCCTGCCTTGGCTTCACCTGGGAGACGGAAGCCTCTGGAAATCAGCACCGCCAGTCATGTTCCCAGCTTGGAGCAGCTCCTGCAGGCAGGCAAATCCTGCCTGACTGCTTCCAAATAGGAATAAAGGCAGAGGTAGACACATACATACACAGAAGCCCTGGGCCTGTCCAAATAGGCAGATGTATAGGGGAATGCGTTAGGAATTATTATAGCTGTTATGCCAATACTGCCTTCTCTCCTGCCCTTTTCTCTCTTCACATTTCCACCTGTTCCCACTCACAACTCTCACAGTTTTCTGGTCATGTTTCCCTCCCAAATTTCACTCATTTCCCCCACCCTTTTCAGCTCCGTTTCCTCACACTTTTCATCTCACATTTCCACACCATCCCATTCGTTTCCTGTTCTTTTCCTTCCCTCGTGTTTCTCACAGATTTTCTCTCACATATCCTGTCCTTTTGTGCCCTCATGTTTGTCTCCTTTTCTCAGTCATGTTTCTCAGTTTTCTCCTCACATTTCTCACTTTTCCCGTCATGTTTTTCACCCTTTTCCCTCTCACAGTTCTCACACCTTCCCCCTTCATATTTATCATTCTTTCCGCCCAACTTCCTTGCAGTTTCTCTCTCACAGTTTGTGCCCTTGTTTCACTCATGTTTTCTGCTTTTTTCTGCCCTCAGGTTTCTCACTCTTTCCCCCTCAGTATTCTCTCAATGTTCCCCTCACATTTTCTGCCCGTTTCTCTCTCTTTGCCAGTAAAGTTTCTCATTCTCTTCCCCTCACATTTCCCTCCATTTTCTCTGATATTTCTCACCCTTCTCTGCTCATGTTTCTCAGAATTTTCCCATCCTATTTCCTGCCCTTTTCTCCTCTAACCTTCCTCTCCTATTTTCACTCATATTTCTCAGCATTTTTCACCTCAGTTTTCTCTCCCTTTCCCACTCAGGTTTCCTACCCTTTTCTTCCTCCCGCTTCTCTCCTACTTCCACTCACATTTCTCATACTTGTCACCTCACATTTTCTGCCTTTTTCCCCCTCACATTTCTTCACCCACTGGTTCCTGTCAGTGACTGTTTCTCTTCAGTAGTTGATGGGCTTCTACTCTTTTATTCCTGCAATCCCCTACTCAAACTAATGGCTGCCAGAGCAGTGGTCCAAGAAGGCCCTGCCTGTGCATCTGCTGAAGAGAAAGTCTGTGCTCCACCTGAAGAATCTCATTAAGAACAACCTAAAGCACAGATTTGGTTTGCATTTCAATTCTACAGAGTCTTCGTACTGTTCTAAATTAATAGGTACCCTGAGGGATACACATTCCAGGTGAGCACCCGCTGCTCTAGTAGTCTGCTTCAAGTAGATGCCATCTCCGTCTTCATCACCTCACAGTCACTATGGCTCCAGCATGGAGAAAAACAGTCTGTGATGCCTCCTTGTGCCAAATACTGTCCATTTGCACAGGAGATGCTTTTGGCACTCTTTTGGGGGGAAAAAAAAATATTGAAACCCTGGAGTTTCTTCCTATTTTCACCTACTTGAACTGCCTTGACATCAAAATACTGCCAGCCAATATTACAAACTGTCTGGTGCATGTTTGTGTGCACAGACCAAAGGTGCCACACTGTGTCTGCCCCCAGGTGACTGTTAATGTCCATTTAAACAGAGGGCTGAAGGGGGGGGGCTCTGCCCACCCTGCGCTGCTCCGGGGTCAGGGCTGGGCCAGCAGAGGCTGCAGAGCACGAAGGGAGCGATAGCCTCAGCCCTGGCCACCATCTTGTGTGTGGCTGCTTCAGCCCTGGCCACCATCTGGTGCCTCCACCAAGTCCAACTCTGAAGGGAGTGGGTTGCTGATTGGCCAGCAGGCAGCATCAGTAGCAAAGTCACCACCAGCAGCTTATGGAATAAGTGTCGTTTAATGAAGTGCAAAGCAGCAAAGAAATACAAATGGATAAGCTCAGCAATGAACCTGATTATTACTACAAAAAACTTGCCTATAGGGATTAAGAAAGATACATCACCAGTTACCCTAATACCTGCCCATCGTCCTGACCCACACGTCACCTGGGCAGCCCCTGTCATAGCAAAGGATTGCAGAGGCACTCCCAGTAACTGGGAGTTCCTGTGCGGTTTGCCCACCTGCAGGTGAGGCTGCCAAAGTTGCTGTAAGAGGGCCCAGATTTTATACTGTTGAATAAACAAGCCACCGTAACTTCTAGTGTGGGAACATCTGGTTTCATCCTCCTCTTGGCCTGGGCTCAGGGAGGAACCAAAGGAGTTTACTTTGACCATATAACTTCCAACAAAACCAAATAGAGGTATCTGATTTTGTGGCCTTGTCTGGCTTCTAAGTGTAGGAAGGTAAACACCTGTTTCACTAACAAGTGGATTCATATATATACTGGTAATGACCATGCATATTTTGTTAATGAGTGAATATAAATATAATGTTTGGTTGGAAAGTTCATCTGGAAGCCAGCTTTGGCTTAGGCCTTGTTGTTCAGGCCTTAGTACTTCACTGGAATTGTCCTTTTACAAGCAGTGATCCTGTCCCCTCAGCTGCAGTGGAATCCTCAGCTGGTCCCACAGGGATTGCTCAAGATCTGGTTGTGCTGAGCTCCTTGTGAGTGGAGTCATCAGTCTCTTGGAGAAGCAGATTCTCTGTCACAGGTTCTAGAATTTTTCCCAGGGATCCAGCAAGGTAAGAGGAAAGGTCTCTGCAGCTCTGACGTGGAAATTGTCCTGCTGGGTGGCCTTGGCTGTGAGTCTGAAACACAGGAGCTCTCTGGCCATATGGTGCTGCTGGCAGAGCTGGCTGTTGCCTACTCAAGGCTCAGGTAGGCACCTGAGCTGCCTTGCTGCGCTGCAAAAACCATCTCAGTGCTCAGCGGCACCTCCCGACACCTCGTCTCAGTGGGGATCCCGTTGGCAGTGTCAGAGCAGTGGCTCGTTAGGATCGGTGCTACTCGTGCTCTCTATCCACCCTGGCCCTGGCAGTCCTGGCCCTGCAGCTATGCCCTCACAGTGAATGGGAACTGCTGCCTGATGTTTTTTGAGCTGCGCCACTGCTGCTGCTGCTGCTGCTGCTGACGCCTTGATGAATGAATTAGTGGGATTATGGGCCATACTGGCCTGTGATAGCAAGGTCATGAAGGCAGAGGTGCAGATGGTCCTGTCAGTCCTATTTCTGCATTTTTCTGGAAACCAAGGAATCTCTTTTGATCCTGTGAGGCACTGAGTTTGCAAAGTCATGGTTCCTTTGTTGTTGTTGTTGTTTCCCTTTGGAAAGCATGCCTATTTGAGATGGCATCCCTGTTTGGAGCCAGCTGAGCTTCTCTCCCATGATATCTGATCATTTCAGTGAATCAATGGAGAGGGTTCAGGAGGTGGTGATGACCATTTCAGGATGGCTCTCTCCAGTTCAAGTCCTGAGTGGGACTCAGAATTCAAACTATATCAAACTATATCAACTCCGTTGGAAGGTTCCCTTCCTTGTCATCCTGTGAATAAGCTCTACATTAACTTCCTGGATTGTTCAGTGCTTTTTTTCAAGATGGAAAGTCCTGTTTGTGGTGGCTTTTGTATGGTTAGGAATTGGGGGTCTCCTTCTGATGCCAAAGTTAGTTTTGCTATTTTATTTCCTTCATATATATTCACAGATGACTATTGTTGTAGAGTTACAGAGTTCCTATGTTCAGTTCAGTACTTTTTCTCCTCTGATAGGCAGAAAGACAAAACACATTCCAAAGGCTCCTATCCTATCTTGCCTCCTCTGGCAACCAAGGGTAAAACACGTTCTCAGGAGACTTTCTCATAAAGTAGGTGTAGCCTGTACAGTTAGTAGCAAGAAAGAGGGACTCCAGAGAAGGTGGAATGAAAAGGGGGAGATTTCCTCCTTATTGTGCTTACAGTTGGGAATTCTTGTCAATTATGCTACTTTTCCAAACTTAGAAAACCCAATTTGCCCTATGTGGGGGGGACATTTTTCCATATCTGCCCCTGGAGGCCTCCAGTTAGACCAGATTTGATATTACTTCCTATACTAATATTGTCCCAAAAGTGTGTTTTGTTTCTCACTCATTCGGGCATTGCTTCCTCCACACTGCAGTGCCTTTGGAATGCAGCCCATTGCCCAACTTTTTCGCAACCTTGATGCTTCTCCATGAGACAGAAAGTGCAATTGCATTTCCAAATGCCAAAACCAATGAGCCAGAGCATCCCGTGCAGATACAGGCCTGCAGCTGTTTCTGAAGAACATTTTGGTTCCTGCCCAGGGCAGTGGATGCATCCCCTCTGTGACTGCTGCTCCTTCCCTGGTGCCCATGGGTAGTCGGTACAGAGTTCTGCCAGGGGAATGGAAAAGGCTGGGGATGTCTGCTGACAGTAGATTGCAGTGGAAAATGTTGGGAAAATGTTTGACTGTAGCAAACTGTGAATTCCTTTACCTTAAATAGACAGTGCTTAGTCCTGTATTCTTCCGTTGCGGTGATTAAAGTGTGCAAGTGGCTGTCTTTGCCTTGAGAATAAAGAGAGTGGTTCTGTTAAGATGGTAGCTGGAATGCATTCAAGGGGATGAAAGTGATTTTAGGAGGCTCTTGACCACCAAAGGAGAATTTGAGGAATGGGATGGTCCGCAAACAATTGTTTCAGGGACCAGAGTCGTGACTGAGGCCCTGCCATATTTGATCCATGTTTCAGCAGGTTGACAAGACAATGAAGAAAACGGTATTGTTTAATACTGGGAAGTTGTCCTTGAAAGAGAAGCAATGTATTGTTCAGTCAGTGGTCAGTTCACCTTTGAAAAAGGAACAATGCATGATGGAGCCATTGTTGGCATGCAGTCAGTCGAGGTCTCATCTCACGTGATAGCCATGTGTGAGCTGATGCTGGCACTGGGAAAATTCCACTCCTGGCTCGGGGGTGGAGGGGTGAGAAGGATGAGATGCACACTGATTTGATCCAGGGCATGTCCTGAAATTTCACTGCCTACCTGGCAGATCTTGACAGTTTGACTGCTTCCAAAGTGGAATAAAGGAAGAGGTGTACATACACAGGAGCCCTGGGCATGTCCAATAAACGTGGAGTTACGTGGAGACATTTGTTAGGAATTATTTCAACAATATTATTTTATGCCAACAGTGTCTTCTCTCCTAGTTCCGTGCAATGGTTAGGGCCATTTTCTTGGTCTGGTTTCCTTCCATTTGGTGCCATCTGAGTGCTTAGTTCAGGTATAGGCTGTGGGTGCTTGGGGCACTATTGGAGTTGCTCTTGGATCCCTTGAACAACAGGGTTTGTCTCACAAGGGGACTTTGTTCTGCTTTGAGAACTTCCCATGCTAATTTGTGTTCGCTGTGTGGAAGGTTGGGCTGCTTTGCATAAATTCACAGACCAATGCAGAACGTTTGCTTTGTGATGTCAGGGCATGGTTGCCATGTTGATGTGGTGACATCAGAAGGTTGCTTTGGTGTGCAGAAGGCCTCAGTGCCAGAGCCGCCCTTGGGTGTGCTCAGCATAGGAGCATCCTCCTGATTGTCAGTGGGCAGCTGCCTACTGACAAGAGCCTTGTTTTTTCTTGTGTTTCAGCACAGTCTGCAAACTTGCACAGCAGTGCTACAATGATTGAGCAACTTGTTGCTGCAGTTTGCACTGTGTATGGTATCTCTTATTCGGCCTATTACCTGACTAACCTGGCATGTAAGTAGAGATTTTCCCAGGGTGTAACCTAACCTGGCTTTTGTATGTCTTCCTGCTCTTTGTTAGTGACTGGGTTGATTTTGAAACAGAAAGAGCATTAGGATGCCACTGGCAAAGCTCCTGTCAACATGTACTGCTGAAAACAAGGAGCCTGTAGCCAGGGGGCTGCAGGCAGAAAAACAGCTGTCCTGCTTCGCTGCCAACAGAACTTCCACAGCTCAGAGGGATTTTGGGCAAGATTTTCTGGCCAACTCTTTTCACCAAGTCAATGAGAATTAGTGGATGCAACTAATTAAAAAAACCAAAAGTACCTGAAGGAGAGCATAAAAAAGGCTGCTTTAGATATAGGGCAGAAAAGAAGCATTGAGTGTTAAAGAACTATATCCATTATAGTGGTCAAAATTGCATAAATATGCTGGCAAGATAAGCCAAAGCATAATTAGAGCAAAGAATATTGCACTGTTCTCTTGATGGCAGTGTGAAAGATATCTCCTTAACCATCATCTCTTTATCCACCATCTCCTCATCTATGTCATTCGCATCCTCTCTCTCATCCACCACCTGGATGCTTGTGGTGAATGAAAAAATGCTCTCCGATAGGGTTGACTGGCTCTGTGGGATTCATCAGTTCAGACATTTGTCTAAAAGAGACTTCTTCAATTTCCTTGCCCACTACAGGTCACCTCAGACATATCTACATAGATGCCAAATCTGAGGTGAGTAACAAAAGAACGTTTGATGATCCACGTGTTTAAGAAATGACAAGAAAACAGTAATCTTAGCCCATGGCAGGAGAGCGTGGAGGTTAACCTGGGAGGAGTGAAAGCCAAAACATATCCATGCCTGCAGCAGCAACAGCTGGCGATTTCCTAATTTTCCATTTCAGAGCTTTACACAAGTCAAAGCTCAGTTTTCAGAGGGAACGTTGCTTGCTGGTAGTAACCAGGGTGGACTATTGAATTAGGAGCAAGGTGCAATTCTGTTCAATCAGCCCGTCCTCACTGGACTGGAGTGACTTCAGAGTCCCATTGCTATGAGAGTTGATGATTTTGCCTTAGTGGAGCAACTTGTAGAGCTGAAGAGAAATAAGGTTAGGAATGATAGGCAATGGCCTGTCCCTGATGCTTCTCTCTGTCCACAGAGCCCTGAACCGATAACAGACTCTGCAGTGACTCACTCAGTTCCTGGAGACGAGGCCAAAGAGGTGCAAAAGGATCGCAAGCCTCTGGCTGCAGTCAGGGAAGAAGCTGAGCATTCTGAGCTGGTAAGTGCCAGTTGTTGCTGGTGCCGTCTTTAGTGCGAGACAGAGCTGCAAGATCCTGACCAGCCAGCACTTGGTGTTGCTGGCTGAGGATGCTGAGTGCTGGAATGCTGCCAGGAGCTAGCAATCCCCCCAGCCAGTGAGAGCTGTAGAATGGGCTTTGACCTGTGCCGTTTAGGTCCCTGCCTGCTGGGATTCTGATAGGGGCCGGCCTGAAGCATGAAGGCTTCCCGGCCCCAGAGGAGGGAGCATGTCCAAGACACTGAGCTCAGCCGAGATGGATATGTAGGGGCCAGTGTGGTCTGAAGAGACCGGTCCCTCTCCAGAGTCTGGTCAAGGGGCTGCAGGCAGAGAAAGGTGTGATCGGATCCCAGAGGCTCTTTGGGGTGCTTAGTCCCCACGAGCTTCTGGGCCGTGCTTACTTGGGAGCATTTCCGAGACACACTGTGGAGTTGCCGCTAGAAGTGAGAGATTTGGTGCCTTTCTTGCCAAGTCCTTCCTTTGCCTCTTCTGGCAGAGCGCTCCGTATCAGCATCCCCTCTGAGTCCTCCTGTCATTTGATTAGCTGCAACGAGTTGATTGTGTTGTTCACGAGTCCTTGTGGGCCTGGTCCTGTCTGGTGTGCAAAAAAGAGACAGAAATGGCATAGTTCTGGACCCATTTGTGAGGCAAAACCCAGCGGCAACATGTGTCTCTTGATACTTTCTGTGGTGTGGTCTGCCTTGATAAGTGCCCTTGAAAATGTGCATTGCAGCCTGGAGAGGGGAGAAGGCGGAAAGGCTTGGATTGCTTTCTTGTGTTGCTAAGAACAGGAAAGGCATCTCGCAATTGCGGATGCTGCATCCTAAATCCAAGGTGCAACTTTGCACTGGGGGAGCCACCTGGGAGAAAAAGGAGCCAGGGCTTGCGGTCAACAGCAGCTGAACATGAGGCGGTGTGATCCCAGCTGGCCGAGAAGGCCAAGGGCATGGTGGCCTGTGTCAGCAGTAGTGGGGCAGCAGGAGCAGGGCAGTGCCCTGTGCCCTGTGCTGGGCATCGGTGCTGTGGCCGCAGCTGGAGTGCTGTGAGCAGTTCTGGGCCCATCTGAAGCAGAAAGACATTGAGGGGCTGGAGCGTGTCCAGAGAAGGACACGGCAGCTGGGGACAGGTGGGAGCACAAGCCCAATGAGGAGGTGCTGCGGGAGCTTTAGGCAGGGGAAAGGGAGGCTCATCAGCAACCTTGCAGGCTCACTTCCAGAAATGCCTACATGACAATGCTCCCCGCAAGGGCTGATCTCATTCCAAGAATGCCCTCACTGCATCCAGATGCTTTACACACTGGAGTAGGGGGCACTTGGATCCTTTGCTTGGTGGGCTCCTTCCTTTGCCAGTCGGAGAAGCCCCGTTCATTTGGTCTTTTAGCATCAAGCAAAAGTTCTTTTGCTCAAGATTTCCTCCACCTTTGCGGCACCGGCTGACATTCTGAGAGTGTTTTAGTTTTCCATGTCTGCAGTAGCAACAGCTGGCTATTTCCTAATTTTCCGTTTCAGAGCTTTACACAAGTGAAAGCCCAGTTTTCAGAGAGAAGGTTGCTTGCTGGTAGTAGCCAGGGTGGACTACTGAATTCGGAGTCATGTGCACGTCTGTTCAGTCAGCCCGTCCTCACTGGACGGGAGTGAATTAGAGTCCCATTGCTATGACAGTTGATGATTTTGCCTTAGTGGAGCAACTTGTAGTGCTGAAGAGAAATAACTTTAGGAATGATAGGCAATGGCCTGTCCCTGATGCTTCTCTCTGTCCACAGAGCCCTGAACCGATAACAGACTCTGAAGTGACTCACTCAGTTCCTGGAGACGAGGCCAAAGAAGTGCAAAATGACTGCAAGCCTCTGGAGGCAGTCACAGAAGAAGCTGAGCATTCTGAGCCGGTAAGTGCCAGTTGTGGCTGGTGCCGTCTTTAGTGCGAGACAGAGCTGCAAGATCCTGACCAGCCAGCACTTGGTGTTGCTGGCTGAGGATGCTGAGTGCTGGAATGCTGCCAGGAGCTAGCAATCCCCCCAGCCAGTGAGCGCTGGAGAATGGGCTTGGACCTGTGACGTTTAGGTCCCTGCCTGCTGGGATTCTGATAGGGGCCGGCCTGAAGCATGAAGGCTTCCCGGCCCCAGAGGAGGGAGCATGTCCAAGACACTGAGCTCAGCCGTGTTGGATACGTAGGGGCCAGTGTGGTCTGAAGAGACCGGTCCCTTTCCAGAGTGTGGTCAAGGAGTTGGAGGCACAGAAAAGCTTGATCTGACCCCAGAGGCTCTTTGGGGTGCTTGGTCCCCATGAGCTTCTGGGCCGTGCTTACTTGGGAGCATTTCCGAGACACTGTGGAGTTGCCGCTAGAAGTGAGAGATTTGGTGCCTTCTTGCCAAGTCCTTCCTTTGCCTCTTCTGGCAGAGCACTCGGTAGTAGAGTCTAGTCTGAGTGCACCTGTCTTTTGATAAGCTGCAAAGAGTTGATTGTGTTGTTCACGAGTCCTTGTGAGCCTACTTCTGTCTGGTGTGGCAAAAGAACTGCATAGTTCTGGATCCATTTGTGAGGCAAAACCCAGAGGCTGCATGTGTCTCTTGATACTTTCTGTTGTGTTGTCTGCCTTGATAACTACCCTTGAAAATGTGCATTGCAGCCTGGAGAGGGGAGAAGGCGGAAAGACTTGGACTGCTTTCTTGTGTTGCTAAGAACAGGAAAGGCATCTCGGAATTGCGGATGCTGCATCCTAAATCCAAGGTGCAACTCTGCACCTGGGGAGCTGCCTGGGAGAAAAAGGAGCCAGGGCTTGCGGTCAACAGCAGCTGAACATGAGGCGGTGTGATCCCAGCTGGCCGAGAAGGCCAAGGGCATGGTGGCCTGTGTCAGCAGTAGTGGGGCAGCAGGAGCAGGGCAGTGCCCTGTGCCCTGTGCTGGGCATCGGTGCTGTGGCCGCAGCTGGAGTGCTGTGAGCAGTTCTGGGCCCATCTGAAGCAGAAAGACATTGAGGGGCTGGAGCGTGTCCAGAGAAGGACACGGCAGCTGGGGACAGGTGGGAGCACAAGCCCAATGAGGAGGTGCTGCGGGAGCTTTAGGCAGGGGAAAGGGAGGCTCATCAGCAACCTTGCAGGCTCACTTCCAGAAATGCCTACATGACAGTGCTCCCCGCAATGGCCGATCTCATTCCAAGAATGCCCTCACTGTATCCAGATGCTTTAGACACTGGAGTAGGGGGCACTTGGATCCTTTGCTTGGTGGGCTCCTTCCTTTGCCATTCGGAGAAGCCCCGTTCATTTGGTCTTTTAGCATCAAGCAAAAGTTCTTTTGCTCAAGATTTCCTCCACTTTTGCGGCACCGGCTGACATTCTGAGAGTGTTTTAGTTTTCCATGTCTGCAGCAGCAACAGCTGGCTATTTCCTAATTTTCCATTTCAGAGCTTTACACAAGTCAAAGCTCAGTTTTCAGAGAGAAGGTTGCTTGCTGGTAGTAGCCAGGGTGGACTACTGAATTGGGAGCCATGTGCACGTCTGTTCAGTCAGCCTGTCCTCACTGGACGGGAGTGACTTTAGAGTCCTATTGCTATGAGAGTTGATGATTTTACCTTAGTGGAGCAACTTGTAGAGCTGAAGAGAAATAAGGTTAGGAATGATAAGCAATGGCCTGTCCCTGATGCTTCTCTCTGTCCACAGAGCCCTGAACCGATAACAGACTCTGAAGTGACTCACTCAGTTCCTGGAGACGAGGCCAAAGAGGTGCAGAAGGATCGCAAGCCTATGGCTGCTGTCACGGAAGAAGCTGAGCATTCTGAGCCGGTAAGTGCCAGTTGTGGCTGGTGCCGTCTTTAGTGCGAGACAGAGCTGCAAGATCCTGACCAGCCAGCACTTGGTGTTGCTGGCTGAGGATGCTGAGTGCTGGAATGTTGCCAGGAGCTAGCAATCCCCCCAGCCAGTGAGCGCTGGAGAATAGGCTTTGACCTGTGCCGTTTAGGTCTCAGCTTGCTGGGATTCTGATAGGGGCCGGCCTGAAGCATGAAGGCTTCCCGGCCCCAGAGGAGGGAGCATGTCCAAGACACTGAGCTCAGCCGTGTTGGATACGTAGGGGCCAGTGTGGTCTGAAGAGACCGGTCCCTTTCCAGAGTGTGGTCAAGGAGTTGGAGGCACAGAAAAGCTTGATCTGACCCCAGAGGCTCTTTGGGGTGCTTGGTCCCCACGAGCTTCTGGGCCGTGCTTACTTGGGAGCATTTCCGAGACACACTGTGGAGTTGCCGCTAGAAATGAGAGATTTGGTGCCTTTCTTGCCAAGTCCTTCCTTTGCCTCTTCTGGCAGAGCACTCAGTAGCAGAGTCTAGTCTGAGTGCACCTGTCTTTTGATAAGCTGCAACGAGTTGATTGTGTTGTTCACGAGTCCTTGTGAGCCTACTTCTGTCTGGTGTGGCAAAAGAACTGCATAGTTCTGGATCCATTTGTGAGGCAAAACCCAGAGGCTGCATGTGTCTCTTGATACTTTCTGTTGTGTGGTCTGCCTTGATAAGTGCCCTTGAAAATGTGCATTGCAGCCTGGAGAGGGGAGAAGGCGGAAAGGCTTGGATTGCTTTCTTGTGTTGCTAAGAACAGGAAAGGCATCTCGGAATTGCGGATGCTGCATCCTAAATCCAAGGTGCAACTCTGCACTGGGAGAGCCGCCTGGGAGAAAAAGGAGCCAGGGCTTGCGGTCAACAGCAGCTGAACATGAGGCGGTGTGATCCCAGCTGGCCGAGAAGGCCAAGGGCATGGTGGCCTGTGTCAGCAGTAGTGGGGCAGCAGGAGCAGGGCAGTGCCCTGTGCCCTGTGCTGGGCATCGGTGCTGTGGCCGCAGCTGGAGTGCTGTGAGCAGTTCTGGGCCCATCTGAAGCAGAAAGACATTGAGGGGCTGGAGCGTGTCCAGAGAAGGACACGGCAGCTGGGGACAGGTGGGAGCACAAGCCCAATGAGGAGGTGCTGCGGGAGCTTTAGGCAGGGGAAAGGGAGGCTCATCAGCAACCTTGCAGGCTCACTTCCAGAAATGCCTACATGACAGTGCTCCCCGCAAGGGCCGTTCTCATTCCAAGAATGCCCTCACTGCATCCAGATGCTTTAGACACTGGAGTAGGGGGCACTTGGATCCTTTGCTTGGTGGGCTCCTTCCTTTGCCAGTCGGAGAAGCCCCGCTCATTTTGTCTTTTTGCAGCAAGCAGAAGTGCTTTTGCTGAAGACTTCCTCCCCTTTGGCAGCACCGGCTGACATTCTGAGAGTGTTTTAGTTTTCCATGTCTGCAGTAGCAACAGCTGGCTATTTCCTAATTTTCCGTTTCAGAGCTTTACACAAGTCAAAGCCCAGTTTTCAGAGAGAAGGTTGCTTGCTGGTAGTAGCCAGGGTGGACTACTGAATTCGGAGTCATGTGCACGTCTGTTCAGTCAGCCCGTCCTCACTGGACGGGAGTGAATTAGAGTCCCATTGCTATGACAGTTGATGATTTTGCCTTAGTGGAGCAACTTGTAGTGCTGAAGAGAAATAACTTTAGGAATGATAGGCAATGGCCTGTCCCTGATGCTTCTCTCTGTCCACAGAGCCCTGAACCGATAACAGACTCTGAAGTGACTACCTCAATTCCTGGAGACGACGCCAAAGAAGTGCAAAATGACTGCAAGCCTCTGGCTGCAGTCACAGAAGAAGCTGAGCATTCTGAGCTGGTAAGTGCCAGTTGTGGCTGGTGCCGTCTTTAGTGCGAGACAGAGCTGCAAGATCCTGACCAGCCAGCACTTGGTGTTGCTGGCTGAGGATGCTGAGTGCTGGAATGCTGCCAGGAGCTAACAATCCCCCCAGCCAGTGAGCGCTGGAGAATAGGCTTTGACCTGTGCCGTTTAGGTCTCAGCTTGCTGGGATTCTGATAGGGGCCGGCCTGAAGCATGAAGGCTTCCCGGCCCCAGAGGAGGGAGCATGTCCAAGACACTGAGCTCAGCCGTGTTGGATACATAGGGGCCAGTGTGGTCTGAAGAGACCGGTCCCTCTCCAGAGTCTGGTCAAGGGGCTGCAGGAAGAGAAAGGTGTGATCGGATCCCAGAGGCTCTTTGGGGTGCTTAGTCCCCACGAGCTTCTGGGCCGTGCTTACTTGGGAGCATTTCCGAGACACACTGTGGAGTTGCCGCTAGAAGTGAGAGATTTGGTGCCTTTCTTGCCAAGTCCTTCCTTTGCCTCTTCTGGCAGAGCGCTCCGTATCAGCATCCCCTCTGAGTCCTCCTGTCATTTGATTAGCTGCAACGAGTTGATTGTGTTGTTCACGAGTCCTTGTGGGCCTGGTCCTGTCTGGTGTGCAAAAAAGAGACAGAAATGGCATAGTTCTGGACCCATTTGTGAGGCAAAACCCAGCGGCAACATGTGTCTCTTGATACTTTCTGTGGTGTGGTCTGCCTTGATAAGTGCCCTTGAAAATGTGCATTGCAGCCTGGAGAGGGGAGAAGGCGGAAAGGCTTGGATTGCTTTCTTGTGTTGCTAAGAACAGGAAAGGCATCTCGCAATTGCGGATGCTGCATCCTAAATCCAAGGTGCAACTCTGCACCTGGGGAGCTGCCTGGGAGAAAAAGGAGCCAGGGCTTGCGGTCAACAGCAGCTGAACATGAGGCGGTGTGATCCCAGCTGGCCGAGAAGGCCAAGGGCATGGTGGCCTGTGTCAGCAGTAGTGGGGCAGCAGGAGCAGGGCAGTGCCCTGTGCCCTGTGCTGGGCATCGGTGCTGTGGCCGCAGCTGGAGTGCTGTGAGCAGTTCTGGGCCCATCTGAAGCAGAAAGACATTGAGGGGCTGGAGCGTGTCCAGAGAAGGACACGGCAGCTGGGGACAGGTGGGAGCACAAGCCCAATGAGGAGGTGCTGCGGGAGCTTTAGGCAGGGGAAAGGGAGGCTCATCAGCAAACTTGCAGGCTCACTTCCAGAAATGCCTACATGACAATGCTCCCCGCAAGGGCTGATCTCATTCCAAGAATGCCCTCACTGCATCCAGATGCTTTACACACTGGAGTAGGGGGCACTTGGATCCTTTGCTTGGTGGGCTCCTTCCTTTGCCATTCGGAGAAGCCCCGTTCATTTGGTCTTTTAGCATCAAGCAAAAGTTCTTTTGCTCAAGATTTCCTCCACCTTTGCGGCACCGGCTGACATTCTGAGAGTGTTTTAGTTTTCCATGTCTGCAGTAGCAACAGCTGGCTATTTCCTAATTTTCCGTTTCAGCGCTTTACACAAGTGAAAGCCCAGTTTTCAGAGAGAAGGTTGCTTGCTGGTAGTAGCCAGGGTGGACTACTGAATTCGGAGTCATGTGCACGTCTGTTCAGTCAGCCCGTCCTCACTGGACGGGAGTGAATTAGAGTCCCATTGCTATGACAGTTGATGATTTTGCCTTAGTGGAGCAACTTGTAGTGCTGAAGAGAAATAACTTTAGGAATGATAGGCAATGGCCTGTCCCTGATGCTTCTCTCTGTCCACAGAGCCCTGAACCGATAACAGACTCTGAAGTGACTCACTCAGTTCCTGGAGACGAGGCCAAAGAAGTGCAAAATGACTGCAAGCCTCTGGAGGCAGTCACAGAAGAAGCTGAGCATTCTGAGCCGGTAAGTGCCAGTTGTGGCTGGTGCCGTCTTTAGTGCGAGACAGAGCTGCAAGATCCTGACCAGCCAGCACTTGGTGTTGCTGGCTGAGGATGCTGAGTGCTGGAATGCTGCCAGGAGCTAGCAATCCCCCCAGCCAGTGAGCGCTGGAGAATGGGCTTGGACCTGTGCCGTTTAGGTCCCTGCCTGCTGGGATTCTGATAGGGGCCGGCCTGAAGCATGAAGGCTTCCCGGCCCCAGAGGAGGGAGCATGTCCAAGACACTGAGCTCAGCCGTGTTGGATACGTAGGGGCCAGTGTGGTCTGAAGAGACCGGTCCCTTTCCAGAGTGTGGTCAAGGAGTTGGAGGCACAGAAAAGCTTGATCTGACCCCAGAGGCTCTTTGGGGTGCTTGGTCCCCATGAGCTTCTGGGCCGTGCTTACTTGGGAGCATTTCCGAGACACTGTGGAGTTGCCGCTAGAAGTGAGAGATTTGGTGCCTTCTTGCCAAGTCCTTCCTTTGCCTCTTCTGGCAGAGCACTCGGTAGTAGAGTCTAGTCTGAGTGCACCTGTCTTTTGATAAGCTGCAAAGAGTTGATTGTGTTGTTCACGAGTCCTTGTGAGCCTACTTCTGTCTGGTGTGGCAAAAGAACTGCATAGTTCTGGATCCATTTGTGAGGCAAAACCCAGAGGCTGCATGTGTCTCTTGATACTTTCTGTTGTGTTGTCTGCCTTGATAACTACCCTTGAAAATGTGCATTGCAGCCTGGAGAGGGGAGAAGGCGGAAAGACTTGGACTGCTTTCTTGTGTTGCTAAGAACAGGAAAGGCATCTCGGAATTGCGGATGCTGCATCCTAAATCCAAGGTGCAACTCTGCACCTGGGGAGCTGCCTGGGAGAAAAAGGAGCCAGGGCTTGCGGTCAACAGCAGCTGAACATGAGGCGGTGTGATCCCAGCTGGCCGAGAAGGCCAAGGGCATGGTGGCCTGTGTCAGCAGTAGTGGGGCAGCAGGAGCAGGGCAGTGCCCTGTGCCCTGTGCTGGGCATCGGTGCTGTGGCCGCAGCTGGAGTGCTGTGAGCAGTTCTGGGCCCATCTGAAGCAGAAAGACATTGAGGGGCTGGAGCGTGTCCAGAGAAGGACACGGCAGCTGGGGACAGGTGGGAGCACAAGCCCAATGAGGAGGTGCTGCGGGAGCTTTAGGCAGGGGAAAGGGAGGCTCATCAGCAACCTTGCAGGCTCACTTCCAGAAATGCCTACATGACAGTGCTCCCCGCAATGGCCGATCTCATTCCAAGAATGCCCTCACTGTATCCAGATGCTTTAGACACTGGAGTAGGGGGCACTTGGATCCTTTGCTTGGTGGGCTCCTTCCTTTGCCATTCGGAGAAGCCCCGTTCATTTGGTCTTTTAGCATCAAGCAAAAGTTCTTTTGCTCAAGATTTCCTCCACTTTTGCGGCACCGGCTGACATTCTGAGAGTGTTTTAGTTTTCCATGTCTGCAGCAGCAACAGCTGGCTATTTCCTAATTTTCCATTTCAGAGCTTTACACAAGTCAAAGCTCAGTTTTCAGAGAGAAGGTTGCTTGCTGGTAGTAGCCAGGGTGGACTACTGAATTGGGAGCCATGTGCACGTCTGTTCAGTCAGCCTGTCCTCACTGGACGGGAGTGACTTTAGAGTCCTATTGCTATGAGAGTTGATGATTTTACCTTAGTGGAGCAACTTGTAGAGCTGAAGAGAAATAAGGTTAGGAATGATAAGCAATGGCCTGTCCCTGATGCTTCTCTCTGTCCACAGAGCCCTGAACCGATAACAGACTCTGAAGTGACTCACTCAGTTCCTGGAGACGAGGCCAAAGAGGTGCAGAAGGATCGCAAGCCTATGGCTGCTGTCACGGAAGAAGCTGAGCATTCTGAGCCGGTAAGTGCCAGTTGTGGCTGGTGCCGTCTTTAGTGCGAGACAGAGCTGCAAGATCCTGACCAGCCAGCACTTGGTGTTGCTGGCTGAGGATGCTGAGTGCTGGAATGTTGCCAGGAGCTAGCAATCCCCCCAGCCAGTGAGCGCTGGAGAATAGGCTTTGACCTGTGCCGTTTAGGTCTCAGCTTGCTGGGATTCTGATAGGGGCCGGCCTGAAGCATGAAGGCTTCCCGGCCCCAGAGGAGGGAGCATGTCCAAGACACTGAGCTCAGCCGTGTTGGATACGTAGGGGCCAGTGTGGTCTGAAGAGACCGGTCCCTTTCCAGAGTGTGGTCAAGGAGTTGGAGGCACAGAAAGGCTTGATCTGACCCCAGAGGCTCTTTGGGGTGCTTGGTCCCCACGAGCTTCTGGGCCGTGCTTACTTGGGAGCATTTCCGAGACACACTGTGGAGTTGCCGCTAGAAGTGAGAGATTTGGTGCCTTTCTTGCCAAGTCCTTCCTTTGCCTCTTCTGGCAGAGCACTCAGTAGCAGAGTCTAGTCTGAGTGCACCTGTCTTTTGATAAGCTGCAACGAGTTGATTGTGTTGTTCACGAGTCCTTGTGAGCCTACTTCTGTCTGGTGTGGCAAAAGAACTGCATAGTTCTGGATCCATTTGTGAGGCAAAACCCAGAGGCTGCATGTGTCTCTTGATACTTTCTGTTGTGTGGTCTGCCTTGATAAGTGCCCTTGAAAATGTGCATTGCAGCCTGGAGAGGGGAGAAGGCGGAAAGGCTTGGATTGCTTTCTTGTGTTGCTAAGAACAGGAAAGGCATCTCGGAATTGCGGATGCTGCATCCTAAATCCAAGGTGCAACTCTGCACTGGGAGAGCCGCCTGGGAGAAAAAGGAGCCAGGGCTTGCGGTCAACAGCAGCTGAACATGAGGCGGTGTGATCCCAGCTGGCCGAGAAGGCCAAGGGCATGGTGGCCTGTGTCAGCAGTAGTGGGGCAGCAGGAGCAGGGCAGTGCCCTGTGCCCTGTGCTGGGCATCGGTGCTGTGGCCGCAGCTGGAGTGCTGTGAGCAGTTCTGGGCCCATCTGAAGCAGAAAGACATTGAGGGGCTGGAGCGTGTCCAGAGAAGGACACGGCAGCTGGGGACAGGTGGGAGCACAAGCCCAATGAGGAGGTGCTGCGGGAGCTTTAGGCAGGGGAAAGGGAGGCTCATCAGCAACCTTGCAGGCTCACTTCCAGAAATGCCTACATGACAGTGCTCCCCGCAAGGGCCGTTCTCATTCCAAGAATGCCCTCACTGCATCCAGATGCTTTAGACACTGGAGTAGGGGGCACTTGGATCCTTTGCTTGGTGGGCTCCTTCCTTTGCCAGTCGGAGAAGCCCCGCTCATTTTGTCTTTTTGCAGCAAGCAGAAGTGCTTTTGCTGAAGACTTCCTCCCCTTTGGCAGCACCGGCTGACATTCTGAGAGTGTTTTAGTTTTCCATGTCTGCAGTAGCAACAGCTGGCTATTTCCTAATTTTCCGTTTCAGAGCTTTACACAAGTCAAAGCCCAGTTTTCAGAGAGAAGGTTGCTTGCTGATAGTAGCCAGGGTGGACTACTGAATTCGGAGTCATGTGCACGTCTGTTCAGTCAGCCCGTCCTCACTGGACGGGAGTGAATTAGAGTCCCATTGCTATGAGAGTTGATGATTTTGCCTTAGTGGAGCAACTTGTAGTGCTGAAGAGAAATAACTTTAGGAATGATAGGCAATGGCCTGTCCCTGATGCTTCTCTCTGTCCACAGAGCCCTGAACCGATAACAGACTCTGAAGTGACTACCTCAATTCCTGGAGACGACGCCAAAGAAGTGCAAAATGACTGCAAGCCTCTGGCTGCAGTCACAGAAGAAGCTGAGCATTCTGAGCTGGTAAGTGCCAGTTGTGGCTGGTGCCGTCTTTAGTGCGAGACAGAGCTGCAAGATCCTGACCAGCCAGCACTTGGTGTTGCTGGCTGAGGATGCTGAGTGCTGGAATGCTGCCAGGAGCTAGCAATCCCCCCAGCCAGTGAGCGCTGGAGAATAGGCTTTGACCTGTGCCGTTTAGGTCTCAGCTTGCTGGGATTCTGATAGGGGCCTGCCTGAAGCATGAAGGCTTCCCGGCCCCAGAGGAGGGAGCATGTCCAAGACACTGAGCTCAGCCGTGTTGGATACATAGGGGCCAGTGTGGTCTGAAGAGACCGGTCCCTCTCCAGAGTCTGGTCAAGGGGCTGCAGGAAGAGAAAGGTGTGATCGGATCCCAGAGGCTCTTTGGGGTGCTTAGTCCCCACGAGCTTCTGGGCCGTGCTTACTTGGGAGCATTTCCGAGACACACTGTGGAGTTGCCGCTAGAAGTGAGAGATTTGGTGCCTTTCTTGCCAAGTCCTTCCTTTGCCTCTTCTGGCAGAGCGCTCCGTATCAGCATCCCCTCTGAGTCCTCCTGTCATTTGATTAGCTGCAACGAGTTGATTGTGTTGTTCACGAGTCCTTGTGGGCCTGGTCCTGTCTGGTGTGCAAAAAAGAGACAGAAATGGCATAGTTCTGGACCCATTTGTGAGGCAAAACCCAGCGGCAACATGTGTCTCTTGATACTTTCTGTGGTGTGGTCTGCCTTGATAAGTGCCCTTGAAAATGTGCATTGCAGCCTGGAGAGGGGAGAAGGCGGAAAGGCTTGGATTGCTTTCTTGTGTTGCTAAGAACAGGAAAGGCATCTCGCAATTGCGGATGCTGCATCCTAAATCCAAGGTGCAACTTTGCACTGGGGGAGCCACCTGGGAGAAAAAGGAGCCAGGGCTTGCGGTCAACAGCAGCTGAACATGAGGCGGTGTGATCCCAGCTGGCCGAGAAGGCCAAGGGCATGGTGGCCTGTGTCAGCAGTAGTGGGGCAGCAGGAGCAGGGCAGTGCCCTGTGCCCTGTGCTGGGCATCGGTGCTGTGGCCGCAGCTGGAGTGCTGTGAGCAGTTCTGGGCCCATCTGAAGCAGAAAGACATTGAGGGGCTGGAGCGTGTCCAGAGAAGGACACGGCAGCTGGGGACAGGTGGGAGCACAAGCCCAATGAGGAGGTGCTGCGGGAGCTTTAGGCAGGGGAAAGGGAGGCTCATCAGCAAACTTGCAGGCTCACTTCCAGAAATGCCTACATGACAATGCTCCCCGCAAGGGCTGATCTCATTCCAAGAATGCCCTCACTGCATCCAGATGCTTTAGACACTGGAGTAGGGGGCACTTGGATCCTTTGCTTGGTGGGCTCCTTCCTTTGCCATTCGGAGAAGCCCCGTTCATTTGGTCTTTTAGCATCAAGCAAAAGTTCTTTTGCTCAAGATTTCCTCCACCTTTGCGGCACCGGCTGACATTCTGAGAGTGTTTTAGTTTTCCATGTCTGCAGTAGCAACAGCTGGCTATTTCCTAATTTTCCGTTTCAGAGCTTTACACAAGTGAAAGCCCAGTTTTCAGAGAGAAGGTTGCTTGCTGGTAGTAGCCAGGGTGGACTACTGAATTCGGAGTCATGTGCACGTCTGTTCAGTCAGCCCGTCCTCACTGGACGGGAGTGAATTAGAGTCCCATTGCTATGACAGTTGATGATTTTGCCTTAGTGGAGCAACTTGTAGTGCTGAAGAGAAATAACTTTAGGAATGATAGGCAATGGCCTGTCCCTGATGCTTCTCTCTGTCCACAGAGCCCTGAACCGATAACAGACTCTGAAGTGACTCACTCAGTTCCTGGAGACGAGGCCAAAGAAGTGCAAAATGACTGCAAGCCTCTGGAGGCAGTCACAGAAGAAGCTGAGCATTCTGAGCCGGTAAGTGCCAGTTGTGGCTGGTGCCGTCTTTAGTGCGAGACAGAGCTGCAAGATCCTGACCAGCCAGCACTTGGTGTTGCTGGCTGAGGATGCTGAGTGCTGGAATGCTGCCAGGAGCTAGCAATCCCCCCAGCCAGTGAGCGCTGGAGAATGGGCTTGGACCTGTGCCGTTTAGGTCCCTGCCTGCTGGGATTCTGATAGGGGCCGGCCTGAAGCATGAAGGCTTCCCGGCCCCAGAGGAGGGAGCATGTCCAAGACACTGAGCTCAGCCGTGTTGGATACGTAGGGGCCAGTGTGGTCTGAAGAGACCGGTCCCTTTCCAGAGTGTGGTCAAGGAGTTGGAGGCACAGAAAAGCTTGATCTGACCCCAGAGGCTCTTTGGGGTGCTTGGTCCCCATGAGCTTCTGGGCCGTGCTTACTTGGGAGCATTTCCGAGACACTGTGGAGTTGCCGCTAGAAGTGAGAGATTTGGTGCCTTCTTGCCAAGTCCTTCCTTTGCCTCTTCTGGCAGAGCACTCGGTAGTAGAGTCTAGTCTGAGTGCACCTGTCTTTTGATAAGCTGCAAAGAGTTGATTGTGTTGTTCACGAGTCCTTGTGAGCCTACTTCTGTCTGGTGTGGCAAAAGAACTGCATAGTTCTGGATCCATTTGTGAGGCAAAACCCAGAGGCTGCATGTGTCTCTTGATACTTTCTGTTGTGTTGTCTGCCTTGATAACTACCCTTGAAAATGTGCATTGCAGCCTGGAGAGGGGAGAAGGCGGAAAGACTTGGACTGCTTTCTTGTGTTGCTAAGAACAGGAAAGGCATCTCGGAATTGCGGATGCTGCATCCTAAATCCAAGGTGCAACTCTGCACCTGGGGAGCTGCCTGGGAGAAAAAGGAGCCAGGGCTTGCGGTCAACAGCAGCTGAACATGAGGCGGTGTGATCCCAGCTGGCCGAGAAGGCCAAGGGCATGGTGGCCTGTGTCAGCAGTAGTGGGGCAGCAGGAGCAGGGCAGTGCCCTGTGCCCTGTGCTGGGCATCGGTGCTGTGGCCGCAGCTGGAGTGCTGTGAGCAGTTCTGGGCCCATCTGAAGCAGAAAGACATTGAGGGGCTGGAGCGTGTCCAGAGAAGGACACGGCAGCTGGGGACAGGTGGGAGCACAAGCCCAATGAGGAGGTGCTGCGGGAGCTTTAGGCAGGGGAAAGGGAGGCTCATCAGCAACCTTGCAGGCTCACTTCCAGAAATGCCTACATGACAGTGCTCCCCGCAATGGCCGATCTCATTCCAAGAATGCCCTCACTGTATCCAGATGCTTTAGACACTGGAGTAGGGGGCACTTGGATCCTTTGCTTGGTGGGCTCCTTCCTTTGCCATTCGGAGAAGCCCCGTTCATTTGGTCTTTTAGCATCAAGCAAAAGTTCTTTTGCTCAAGATTTCCTCCACTTTTGCGGCACCGGCTGACATTCTGAGAGTGTTTTAGTTTTCCATGTCTGCAGCAGCAACAGCTGGCTATTTCCTAATTTTCCATTTCAGAGCTTTACACAAGTCAAAGCTCAGTTTTCAGAGAGAAGGTTGCTTGCTGGTAGTAGCCAGGGTGGACTACTGAATTGGGAGCCATGTGCACGTCTGTTCAGTCAGCCTGTCCTCACTGGACGGGAGTGACTTTAGAGTCCTATTGCTATGAGAGTTGATGATTTTACCTTAGTGGAGCAACTTGTAGAGCTGAAGAGAAATAAGGTTAGGAATGATAAGCAATGGCCTGTCCCTGATGCTTCTCTCTGTCCACAGAGCCCTGAACCGATAACAGACTCTGAAGTGACTCACTCAGTTCCTGGAGACGAGGCCAAAGAGGTGCAGAAGGATCGCAAGCCTATGGCTGCTGTCACGGAAGAAGCTGAGCATTCTGAGCTGGTAAGTGCCAGTTGTGGCTGGTGCCGTCTTTAGTGCGAGACAGAGCTGCAAGATCCTGACCAGCCAGCACTTGGTGTTGCTGGCTGAGGATGCTGAGTGCTGGAATGCTGCCAGGAGCTAGCAATCCCCCCAGCCAGTGAGAGCTGGAGAATAGGCTTTGACCTGTGCCGTTTAGGTCTCAGCTTGCTGGGATTCTGATAGGGGCCGGCCTGAAGCATGAAGGCTTCCGGGCCCCAGAGGAGGGAGCATGTCCAAGACACTGAGCTCAGCCGTGTTGGATACATAGGGGCCAGTGTGGTCTGAAGAGACCGGTCCCTCTCCAGAGTCTGGTCAAGGGGCTGCAGGCAGAGAAAGGTGTGATCTGACCCCAGAGGCTCTTTGGGGTGCTTGGTCCCCATGAGCTTCTGGGCCGTGCTTACTTGGGAGCATTTCCGAGACACACTGTGGAGTTGCCGCTAGAAGTGAGAGATTTGGTGCCTTTCTTGCCAAGTCCTTCCTTTGCCTCTTCTGGCAGAGCACTCAGTAGCAGAGTCTAGTCTGAGTGCACCTGTCTTTTGATAAGCTGCAACGAGTTGATTGTGTTGTTCACGAGTCCTTGTGAGCCTACTTCTGTCTGGTGTGGCAAAAGAACTGCATAGTTCTGGATCCATTTGTGAGGCAAAACCCAGAGGCTGCATGTGTCTCTTGATACTTTCTGTTGTGTGGTCTGCCTTGATAAGTGCCCTTGAAAATGTGCATTGCAGCCTGGAGAGGGGAGAAGGCGGAAAGACTTGGATTGCTTTCTTGTGTTGCTAAGAACAGGAAAGGCATCTCGGAATTGCGGATGCTGCATCCTAAATCCAAGGTGCAACTCTGCACTGGGAGAGCCGCCTGGGAGAAAAAGGAGCCAGGGCTTGCAGTCAACAGCAGCTGAACATGAGGCGGTGTGATCCCAGCTGGCCGAGAAGGCCAAGGGCATTGTGGCCTGTGTCAGCAGTAGTGGGGCAGCAGGAGCAGGGCAGTGCCCTGTGCCCTGTGCTGGGCATCGGTGCTGTGGCCGCAGCTGGAGTGCTGTGAGCAGTTCTGGGCCCATCTGAAGCAGAAAGACATTGAGGGGCTGGAGCGTGTCCAGAGAAGGACACGGCAGCTGGGGACAGGTGGGAGCACAAGCCCAATGAGGAGGTGCTGCGGGAGCTTTAGGCAGGGGAAAGGGAGGCTCATCAGCAACCTTGCAGGCTCACTTCCAGAAATGCCTACATGACAGTGCTCCCCGCAAGGGCCATTCTCATTCCAAGAATGCCCTCACTGCATCCAGATGCTTTAGACACTGGAGTAGGGGGCACTTGGATCCTTTGCTTGGTGGGCTCCTTCCTTTGCCAGTCGGAGAAGCCCCGCTCATTTTGTCTTTTTGCAGCAAGCAGAAGTGCTTTTGCTGAAGACTTCCTCCCCTTTGGCAGCACCGGCTGACATTCTGAGAGTGTTTTAGTTTTCCATGTCTGCAGTAGCAACAGCTGGCTATTTCCTAATTTTCCATTTCAGAGCTTTACACAAGTCAAAGCCCAGTTTTCAGAGAGAAGGTTGCTTGCTGGTAGTAGCCAGGGTGGACTACTGAATTGGGAGCCATGTGCACGTCTGTTCAGTCAGCCCGTCCTCACTGGGCTGGAGTGATTTCAGAGTCCCATTGCTATGAGAGTTGATGATTTTGCCTTAGTGGAGCAACTTGTAGTGCTGAAGAGAAATAAGGTTAGGAATGATAGGCAATGGCCTGTCCCTGATGCTTCTCTCTGTCCACAGAGCCCTGAACCGATAACAGACTCTGAAGTGACTACCTCAATTCCTGGAGACGAGGCCAAAGAAGTGCAAAATGACCAGAAGCCTCCTGTGGCAATCAGCGAAGAAGCTGAGCATTCTGAGCTGGTAAGTGCCAGTTGTGGCTGGTGCCGTCTTTAGTGCGAGACAGAGCTGCAAGATCCTGACCAGCCAGCACTTGGTGTTGCTGGCTGAGGATGCTGAGTGCTGGAATGCTGCCAGGAGCTAGCAATCCCCCCAGCCAGTGAGAGCTGGAGAATGGGCTTTGACCTGTGCCGTTTAGGTCCCTGCCTGCTGGGATTCTGATAGGGACAGGCCTGAAGCATGAAGGCTTCCCGGCCCCAGAGGAGGGAGCATGTCCAAGACACTGAGCTCAGCCGTGTTGGATATGTAGGGGCCAGTGTGGTCTGAAGAGACCGGTCCCTCTCCAGAGTCTGGTCAAGGGGCTGCAGGCAGAGAAAGGTGTGATCTGACCTCAGAGGCTCTTTGGGGTGCTTGGTCCCCACGAGCTTCTGGGCCGTGCTTACTTGGGAGCATTTCCGAGACACACTGTGGAGTTGCCGCTAGAAGTGAGAGATTTGGTGCCTTTCTTGCCAAGTCCTTCCTTTGCCTCTTCTGGCAGAGCGCTCAGTAGCAGCATCCACTCTGAGTCCTCCCGTCATTTGATAAGCTGCAACGAGTTGATTGTGTTGTTCACGAGTCCTTGTGGGCCTGGTCCTGTCCGGTGTGGCAAAAGAACTGCATAGTTGTTGACCCATTTGTGAGGCAAAACCCAGCGGCAACATGTGTCTCTTGATACGTTCTGTTGTGTGGTCTGCCTTGATAAGTGCCCTTGAAAATGCGCATTGCAGCCTGGAGAGGGGAGAAGGCGGAAAGACTTGGACTGCTTTCTTGTGTTGCTAAGAACAGGAAAGGCATCTCGCAATTGCGGATGCTGCATCCTAAATCCAAGGTGCAACTCTGCACTGGGGGAGCCACCTGGCAGATAAAGGAGTCAGGGCTTGTGGTCAAAAGCAGCTGAACATGAGGCGGTGTGATCCCAGCTGGCCGAGAAGGCCAAGGGCATGGTGGCCTGTGTCAGCAGTAGTGGGGCAGCAGGAGCAGGGCAGTGCCCTGTGCCCTGTGCTGGGCATCGGTGCTGTGGCCGCAGCTGGAGTGCTGTGAGCCGTTCTGGGCCCATCTGAAGCAGAAAGACATTGAGGGGCTGGAGCGTGTCCACAGAAGGACACGGCAGCTGGGGACAGGTGGGAGCACAAGCCCAATGAGGAGGTGCTGCGGGACCTTTAGGCAGGGGAAAAGGAGGCTCATCAGCAACCTTGCAGGCTCACTTCCAGAAATACCTACATGACAGTGCTCCCCGCAAGGGCCGATCTCATTCCAAGAATGCCCTCACTGCATCCAGATGCTTTAGACACTGGAGTAGGGGGCACTTGGATCCTTTGCTTGGTGGGCTCCTTCCTTTGCCAGTCGGAGAAGCCCCGCTCATTTTGTCTTCAAGCAGAAGTGCTTTTGCTGAAGACTTCCTCCCTTTTGGCAGCACCGGCTGACATTCTGAGAGTGTTTTAGTTTTCCATGTCTGCAGCAGCAACAGCTGGCTATTTCCTAATTTTCCATTTCAGAGCTTTACACAAGTCAAAGCCCAGTTTTCAGAGAGAAGGTTGCTTGCTGGTAGTAGCCAGGGTGGACTACTGAATTGGGAGCCATGTGCACGTCTGTTCAGTCAGCCCGTCCTCACTGGACTGGAGTGACTTCAGAGTCCCATTGCTATGAGAGTTGATGATTTTGCCTTAGTGGAGCAACTTGTAGAGCTGAAGAGAAATAAGGTTAGGAATGATAGGCAATGGCCTGTCCCTGATGCTTCTCTCTGTCCACAGAGCCCTGAACCGATAACAGACTCTGAAGTGACTCACTCAGTTCCTGGAGATGAGGCCAAAGAGGTGCAAAAGGACTGTAAGCCTCTGGCTGCAGTCACGGAAGAAGCTGAGCATTCTGAGCTGGTAAGTGCCAGTTGTGGCTGGTGCCGTCTTTAGTGCGAGACAGAGCTGCAAGATCCTGACCAGCCAGCACTTGGTGTTGCTGGCTGAGGATGCTGAGTGCTGGAATGCTGCCAGGAGCTAGCAATCCCCCCAGGCAGTGAGAGCTGGAGAATGGGCTTGGACCTGTGCCGTTTAGGTCTCAGCTTGCTGGGATTCTGATAGGGGCCGGCCTGAAGCATGAAGGCTTCCGCGCCCCAGAGGAGGGAGCATGTCCAAGACACTGAGCTCAGCCGTGTTGGATACGTAGGGGCCAGTGTGGTCTGAAGAGACCGGTCCCTCTCCAGAATGTGGTCAAGGAGTTGGAGGCACCGAAAGGCTTGATCTGACCCCAGAGGCTCTTTGGGGTGCTTGGTCCCCACGAGCTTCTGGGCCGTGCTTACTTGGGAGCATTTCCGAGACACACTGTGGAGTTGCCGCTAGAAGTGAGAGATTTGGTGCCTTTCTTGCCAAGTCCTTCCTTTGCCTCTTCTGGCAGAGCGCTCAGTAGCAGCGTCCCCTCTGAGTGCACCTGTCTTTTGATAAGCTGCAACGAGTTGATTGTGTTGTTCACGAGTCCTTGTGGGCCTGTTCCTGTCCAGTGTGGCAAAAGAACTGCATACTTGTGGACCCATTTGTGAGGCAAAACCCAGCGGCAACATGTGTCTCTTGCTACTTTGTGTTGTGTGGTCTGCCTTGATAAGTGCCCTTGAAAATGTGCATTGCAGCCTGGAGAGGGGAGAAGGCGGAAAGACTTGGATTGCTTTCTTGTGTTGCTAAGAGCAGGAAAGACATCTCGCAATTCCGGATGCCGGATCCTAAATCCAAGGTGCAACGTAGCACCTGGGGAGCTGCCTGGGACAAAAAGGAGCCAGGGCTTGCGGTCAATAGCAGCTGACCATGAGGCGCCGTGTGCCCTGGTGGCCAAGAAGGCCAAGGGCATGGTGGCCTGTGTCAGCAGTTGTGGGGCAGCAGGAGCAGGGCAGTGCCCTGTGCCCTGTGCTGGGCATCGGTGCTGTGGCCGCAGCTGGAGTGCTGTGAGCAGTTCTGGGCCCATCTGAAGCAGAAAGACATTGAGGGGCTGGAGCGTGTCCAGAGAAGGACACGGCAGCTGGGGACAGGTGGGAGCACAAGCCCAACGAGGAGGTGCTGCGGGAGCTTTAGGCACGGGAAAAGGAGGCTCATCAGCAACCTTGCAGGCTCACTTCCAGAAATGCCTACATGACAGTGCTCCCCGCAAGGGCCGTTCTCATTCCAAGAATGCCCTCACTGCATCCAGATGCTTTAGACACTGGAGTAGGGGGCACTTGGATCCTTTGCTTGGTGGGCTCCTCCCTTTGCCAGTCGGAGAAGCCCCGCTCATTTTGTCTTCAAGCAGAAGTGCTTTTGCTGAAGACTTCCTCCCCTTTGGCAGCACCGGCTGACATTCTGAGAGTGTTTTAGTTTTCCATGTCTGCAGCAGCAACAGCTGGCTATTTCCTAATTTTCCATTTCAGAGCTTTACACAAGTCAAAGCCCAGTTTTCAGAGAGAAGGTTGCTTGCTGGTAGTAGCCAGGGTGGACTACTGAATTGGGAGCCATGTGCACGTCTGTTCAGTCAGCCCGTCCTCACTGGACTGGAGTGACTTCAGAGTCCCATTGCTATGACAGTTGATGATTTTGCCTTAGTGGAGCAACTTGTAGAGCTGAAGAGAAATAAGGTTAGGAATGATAGGCAATGGCCTGTCCCTGATGCTTCTCTATGTCCACAGAGCCCTGAACCGATAACAAACTCTGAAGTGACTCTTTCAATTCCTGGGGACGAGGCCAAAGAGGCGCAAAAGGACCAGAAGCCTCCTGTGACAATCAGCGAAGAAGCTGAGCATTCTGATCCGGTAAGTGCCAGTTGTGGCTGGTGCCATCTTTAGTGCGAGACAGAGCTGCAAGATCCTGACCAGCCAGCACTTGGTGTTGCTGGCTGAGGATGCTGAGTGCTGGAATGTTGCCAGGAGCTAGCAATCCCCCCAGCCAGTGAGAGACGGAGAATGGGCTTGGACCTGTGCCGTTTAGGTCCCTGCCTGCTGGGATTCTGATAGGGGCCGGCCTGAAGCATGAAGGCTTCCCGGCCCCAGAGGAGGGAGCATGTCCAAGACACTGAGCTCAGCCGTGTTGGATATGTAGTGGCCAGTGTGGTCTGAAGAGACCGGTCCCTCTCCAGCGTCTGGTCAAGGGGCTGCAGGCAGAGAAAGGTGTGATCTGACCTCAGAGGCTCTTTGGGGAGCTTGGTCCCCACGAGCTTCTGGGCCGTGCTTACTTGGGAGCATTTCCGAGACACACTGTGGAGTTGCCGCTAGAAGTGAGAGATTTGGTGCCTTTCTTGCCAAGTCCTTCCTTTGCCTCTTCTGGCAGAGCGCTCCGTATCAGCATCCCCTCTGAGTCCTCCTGTCATTTGATTAGCTGCAACGAGTTGATTGTGTTGTTCACGAGTCCTTGTGGGCCTGGTCCTGTCTGTTGTGCAAAAAAGAGACAGAAATGGCATAGTTCTGGACCCATTTGTGAGGCAAAACCCAGCGGCAACATGTGTCTCTTGATACTTTCTGTGGTGTGGTCTGCCTTGATAAGTGCCCTTGAAAATGTGCATTGCAGCCTGGAGAGGGGAGAAGGCGGAAAGACTTGGATTGCTTTCTTGTGTTGCTAAGAGCAGGAAAGACATCTCGCAATTGCGGATGCCGGATCCTAAATCCAAGGTGCAACGTAGCACCTGGGGAGCTGCCTGGGACAAAAAGGAGCCAGGGCTTGCGGTCAATAGCAGCTGACCATGAGGCGCCGTGTGCCCTGGTGGCCAAGAAGGCCAAGGGCATGGTGGCCTGTGTCAGCAGTAGTGGGGCAGCAGGAGCAGGGCAGTGCCCTGTGCCCTGTGCTGGGCATCGGTGCTGTGGCCGCAGCTGGAGTGCTGTGAGCCGTTCTGGGCCCATCTGAAGCAGAAAGACATTGAGGGGCTGGAGCGTGTCCAGAGAAGGACACGGCAGCTGGGGACAGGTGGGAGCACAAGCCCAATGAGGAGGTGCTGCGGGAGCTTTAGGCAGGGGAAAGGGAGGCTCATCAGCAACCTTGCAGGCTCACTTCCAGAAATGCCTACATGACAGTGCTCCCCGCAAGGGCCGTTCTCATTCCAAGAATGCCCTCACTGCATCCAGATGCTTTAGACACTGGAGTAGGGGGCACTTGGATCCTTTGCTTGGTGGGCTCCTCCCTTTGCCAGTCGGAGAAGCCCCGCTCATTTTGTCTTCAAGCAGAAGTGCTTTTGCTGAAGACTTCCTCCCCTTTGGCAGCACCGGCTGACATTCTGAGAGTGTTTTAGTTTTCCATGTCTGCAGCAGCAACAGCTGGCTATTTCCTAATTTTCCATTTCAGAGCTTTACACAAGTCAAAGCCCAGTTTTCAGAGAGAAGGTTGCTTGCTGGTAGTAGCCAGGGTGGACTACTGAATTGGGAGCCATGTGCACGTCTGTTCAGTCAGCCCGTCCTCACTGGGCTGGAGTGACTTCAGAGTCCCATTGCTATGAGAGTTGATGATTTTGCCTTAGTGGAGCAACTTGTAGAGCTGAAGAGAAATAAGGTTAGGAATGATAGGCAATGGCCTGTCCCTGATGCTTCTCTCTGTCCACAGAGCCCTGAACCGATAACAAACTCTGAAGTGACTCACTCAGTTCCTGGAGATGAGGCCAAAGAGGTGCAAAAGGACTGTAAGCCTCTGGCTGCAGTCACGGAAGAAGCTGAGCATTCTGAGCCGGTAAGTGCCAGTTGTGGCTGGTGCTGTATTTAGTGCGAGACACAGCTGCAAGGTCCTGACCAGCCAGCACTTGGTGTTGCTGGCTGAGGATGCTGAGTGCTGGAATGCTGCCAGGAGCTAGCAATCCCCCCAGCCAGTGAGAGCTGGAGAATAGGCTTTGACCTGTGCCGTTTAGGTCTCAGCTTGCTGGGATTCTGATAGGGGCCGGCCTGAAGCATGAAGGCTTCCGGGCCCCAGAGGAGGGAGCATGTCCAAGACACTGAGCTCAGCCGTGTTGGATACGTAGGGGCCAGTGTGGTCTGAAGCGACCGGTCCCTCTCCAGAATGTGGTCAAGGAGTTGGAGGCACAGAAAGGCTTGATCTGACCCCAGAGGCTCTTTGGGGTGCTTGGTCCCCACGAGCTTCTGGGCCGTGCTTACTTGGGAGCATTTCCGAGACACACTGTGGAGTTGCCGCTAGAAGTGAGAGATTTGGTGCCTTTCTTGCCAAGTCCTTCCTTTGCCTCTTCTGGCAGAGCGCTCAGTAGCAGCGTCCCCTCTGAGTGCACCTGTCTTTTGATAAGCTGCAACGAGTTGATTGTGTTGTTCACGAGTCCTTGTGGGCCTGTTCCTGTCCAGTGTGGCAAAAGAACTGCATAGTTGTGGACCCATTTGTGAGGCAAAACCCAGCGGCAACATGTGTCTCTTGATACTTTCTGTGGTGTGGTCTGCCTTGATAAGTGCCCTTGAAAATGTGCATTGCAGCCTGGAGAGGGGAGAAGGCGGAAAGACTTGGATTGCTTTCTTGTGTTGCTAAGAGCAGGAAAGACATCTCGGAATTCCGGATGCCGGATCCTAAATCCAAGGTGCAACTTTGCACCTGGGGAGCTGCCTGGGAGAAAAAGGAGCCAGGGCTTGCGGTCAATAGCAGCTGACCATGAGGCGCCGTGTGCCCTGGTGGCCAAGAAGGCCAAGGGCATGGTGGCCTGTGTCAGCAGTAGTGGGGCAGCAGGAGCAGGGCAGTGACCTGTGCCCTGTGCTGGGCATCGGTGCTGTGGCCGCAGCTGGAGTGCTGTGAGCAGTTCTGGGCCCATCTGAAGCAGAAAGACATTGAGGGGCTGGAGCGTGTCCAGAGAAGGACACGGCAGCTGGGGACAGGTGGGAGCACAAGCCCAATGAGGAGGTGCTGCGGGAGCTTTAGGCAGGGGAAAGGGAGGCTCATCAGCAACCTTGCAGGCTCACTTCCAGAAATGCCTACATGACAGTGCTCCCCGCAAGGGCCGTTCTCATTCCAAGAATGCCCTCACTGCATCCAGATGCTTTAGACACTGGAGTAGGGGGCACTTGGATCCTTTGCTTGGTGGGCTCCTTCCTTTGCCATTCGGAGAATCCCCGCTCATTTTGTCTTTTTGCAGCAAGCAGAAGTGCTTTTGCTGAAGACTTCCTCCCCTTTGGCAGCACCGGCTGACATTCTGAGAGTGTTTTAGTTTTCCATGTCTGCAGCAGCAACAGCTGGCTATTTCCTATTTTTCCATTTCAGAGCTTTACACAAGTCAAAGCCCAGTTTTCAGAGAGAAGGTTGCTTGCTGGTAGTAGCCAGGGTGGACTACTGAATTGGGAGCCATGTGCACGTCTGTTCAGTCAGCCCGTCCTCACTGGACTGGAGTGACTTCAGAGTCCCATTGCTATGACAGTTGATGATTTTGCCTTAGTGGAGCAACTTGTAGAGCTGAAGAGAAATAAGGTTAGGAATGATAGGCAATGGCCTGTCCCTGATGCTTCTCTCTGTCCACAGAGCCCTGAACCGATAACAAACTCTGAAGTGACTCTTTCAATTCCTGGGAACGAGGCCAAAATGGCGCAAAAGGACCAGAAGCCTCCTGTAGCAATCAGCGAAGAAGCTGAGCATTCTGAGCCCGTAAGTGCCAGTTGTGGCTGGTGCCATCTTTAGTGCGAGACAGAGCTGCAAGATCCTGACCAGCCAGCACTTGGTGTTGCTGGCTGAGGATGCTGAGTGCTGGAATGCTGCCAGGAGCTAGCAATCCCCCCAGCCAGTGAGAGCTGGAGAATGGGCTTTGACCTGTGCCGTTTAGGTCCCTGCCTGCTGGGATTCTGATAGGGACAGGCCTGAAGCATGAAGGCTTCCCGGCCCCAGAGGAGGGAGCATGTCCAAGACACTGAGCTCAGCCGTGTTGGATATGTCGGGGCCAGTGTGGTCTGAAGAGACCGGTCCCTCTCCAGAGTCTGGTCAAGGGGCTGCAGGCAGAGAAAGGTGTGATCTGACCCCAGAGGTTCTTTGGGGTGCTTGGTCCCCACGAGCTTCTGGGCCGTGCTTACTTGGGAGTATTTCCGAGACACACTGTGGAGTTGCCGCTAGAAGTGAGAGATTTGGTGCCTTTCTTGCCAAGTCCTTCCTTTGCCTCTTCTGGCAGAGCGCTCAGTAGCAGCGTCCCCTCTGAGTCCTCCTGTCATTTGATAAGCTGCAACGAGTTGATTGTGTTGTTCACGAGTCCTTGTGGGCCTGGTCCTGTCTGTTGTGCAAAAAAGAGACAGAAATGGCATAGTTCTGGACCCATTTGTGAGGCAAAACCCAGCGGCAACATGTGTCTCTTGATACTTTCTGTGGTGTGGCCTGCCTTGATAAGTGCCCTTGAAAATGTGCATTGCAGCCTGGAGAGTGGAGCAGGCGGAAAGACTTGGATTGCTTTCTTGTGTTGCTAAGAACAGGAAAGGCATCTTGCAATTCCGGATGCTGCATCCTAAATCCAAGGTGCAACTTTGCACCTGGGGAGCTGCCTGGGACAAAAAGGAGCCAGGGCTTGCGGTCAATAGCCGCTGACCATGAGGTGCCGTGTGCCCTGGTGGCCAAGAAGGCCAAGGGCATGGTGGCCTGTGTCAGCAGTAGTGGGGCAGCAGGAGCAGGGCAGTGACCTGTGCCCTGTGCTGGGCATCGGTGCTGTGGCCGCAGCTGGAGTGCTGTGAGCAGTTCTGGGCCCATCTGAAGCAGAAAGACATTGAGGGGCTGGAGCGTGTCCAGAGAAGGACACGGCAGCTGGGGACAGGTGGGAGCACAAGCCCAATGAGGAGGTGCTGCGGGAGCTTTAGGCAGGGGAAAGGGAGGCTCATCAGCAACCTTGCAGGCTCACTTCCAGAAATGCCTACATGACAGTGCTCCCCGCAAGGGCCGTTCTCATTCCAAGAATGCTCTCACTGCATCCAGATGCTTTAGACACTGGAGTAGGGGGCACTTGGATCCTTTGCTCTCTTGGGTTATTGCTTCTATGGTTTTAGAAGGCCTTTTTATTTTCTTCCTGCTGCTAGCATATGTACTATTCCTGAACTGTTTTTTTCACGAGAAGATGCAGTTTGGTCAGGGATTTGGGTGTTGAAAGTCCTTTTCTCTTGCCAGGTCGGCCATTAGGACCTTGCACGTCTGTGTCATTTTAACAGTGCCTTTTCCTTCTGGCAAGCTTGCAGATCCAGAATTGCCCAATTATAGAATCAGGTTTTCAGTCTGGGAATTGAGCATTAAATCATCTCCTTTGCATTCCAGCTGGTCCTAAGATGTCAGATTAGTTTGGAGGGGCTCAGCTTGATTCTGATTACAGGCACTTTAGCACCATCCGTGTGGCTGTGACATACAGTAGATCTTGCCCCAGCGCAGATGCATAAAGAGTGCAGTTCCAAGGGCCATGCTCTGGGTCTGATGTCATTCCATAAGCTGCTACACCCTCCAGATTCCTCGAGAGTGTGGTTCGCTGAAGCAACAAGACAGCAAGTTCAAGATTGCTGCTGAATGGGGCACTGGCTTTCCAAGAGTTGATGTGTGTCATAACAGAAAGTATAGTAAGAGAATATATATAAGTGAGATCGATCTGTCTATCTATTTATCTATCTATCTATCTATCTATCTATCTATCTATCTATCTATTTATCTATCCATCTATCTAACTTTTCCATAAGTGATTCTTCCCAATTCTGGTTAGAGGCAGGTGGAGGTGCAAAGCTCACCCTTAAGGCATCCCTTCAGCAGAAGAGGAGAGGCATGTTCTATCAACTGATCCCGAGCAGTCAGAGATGTCTCCCCTCCAGAGATGGTTGTTTTCCCCCCTCAGAGTTGTTTTCCTCCTCCTGCCTCTTCTGCCCTGAAGCCCTATTTTATTCTTTAAATTTCTCCCTTTCCTAGTGATGTGGAACGATTCCATGTTTTAGGTGGTGTTTGGTGACTCTTGTCATACATCCATTACATGGCACATGATTTTCTTCATTGGAACCCCTGAGGGTGTGTAAGTTCATTTGTTGAGGGGGGTTTCTGTTGAGAAACCCCCATCTTTCTTATGAGGGTTTCTGTTACCACTGGTGTGAATTCTCAGGTGACAAATGAGCAAGAATGAATGCCTTGGTCCTCCTCCATATACTGAGGTGGCTGTAGAGGCTCTCTGGCCTCCATCAGAGGAGTTGTGCATGCATCCTTATCTCCTGAATGAGCAGGATTTCTAACAAGAGTGTAGATGTCAGAAAGGCAGGAGACTAGTGGTGTGGCCTGAAGAAAACATGAACTCCAGAAGTGTCTCTCACAAGAAGTGAGCCCACAATGGAAGCAGAGCCAGGATGGAGCCGTGGGACAGGGCGGGGTGTCAGTCACAAAGGAAAGACAAACGGGACACAGCAGAAGTGGAGGGAGGTCCTCACCAGACCCTTGAGAAATGCCACACCTTCCCTGTCAGCTGCCTGAGAGGCTCTTGGAGCTTCAGTCCCAGATGGACCCTGATTGTACTGCCAGTGTCACTTTGGAATCTGTGCCTCCCCATGGGCAGAGAATGATGCAAGAGAGCAGCAGCACAGTGCTTTGGGAACATGTGAGCCCATCCGGCTTAGAGACTTGGCCCACAAGTGTTGTATGAGAAGTTGAAACGCATCTTCTTTTGCTTTCTGTGCAGGCCCTTCTAGAGAAAGAGCGTGAGCAGATTGCTTTATCAGAGGTGCCATGGCAGACTCAGGAAGAGGTGTTCCCAGCCCCAGAGCAGGAAGAGCAGCTCAGGCAGCAGGTGGAAGAGCTACAGGAGAATGGCCAGGTAAGCCTGGCTCACCAGATGACAGACTGAAGGGCAGAAGCAGGAGCAAAAAACAGAGCTCCTGGGACTGAGGAGGCCAGGAGTCCCACAGGCACTGAAAGCACAGAGCCTTGTAATCTGCAGAGATCAGCACTGGGATGGGAGGGTTAAAATGGAAGCACAGGTGGGTAGGGAAGCAGAAAGAAGTGGCTGAATGAATTTGATTTTGAGGCTGAAAGAGGAAAAGCTGAGCTGGTGACAGCTTCCTGTGACTTGCTCTGCATTTGTGTCTACAGAACATCAAGGCAGAGCCACAAGTAGAGCTGCCTGAAGATCAGATTGCCATCATGGCAGTGAAGAGGAGGAACAAGGAAGACATGAGAAGTGTCCAAGAGGAGATGAATCTCCATCAGCAGAGAGGCGATCAACAAAACCAGGTTAGTGCAAAAGTGACACACACTCCACTCAAGAAACATTTCACTTCTTTTTTACAGAACCTCAAGGACAACATCAGTGCAGAGCTGAAGGAAATTGAGGTTAGGATGAAGGCAAGAGAGAAGAGGCTGGAGGAAGAAATAAAAATGATCAGAGAGAAACATAATCCCCTGCTTCAGGCTGTACAAAAGCAAGTGAGTGAAAAAAGCAATAGCCAATGCAGTCACCAGACTAGTGGTTTCTGCCCTTCTTGCCTTTCCAGTGTAGAGTAGCAGGGGGTGGGGTGGTGCCTCTGAGTGCCATCCTGCTGTAGGGTCCATCACAGCCACTCTGAAGGACATTTTCTGGTGTGCTGAATCACAACATCTGCCCTGGAGAGTGAGGCTAGTCCTTTGGCCTTTTGGCTAACAGTCATTCAAATGGATTCCTGCTGGCCTGTTCCTGCACTCCTTCTTTCTTGAGGTATTTTTTACAGTGGGACATGGTGACCCAGACGGAGGATTGAAACAAGCTGTCTGTAGTCTTGTAAATCTGTTCTCTCCCTTTCCTCACAGTCAATGACTCTTGGCTGACAGGGACAAGCTGTAGTCTCTGACTGCTTTGTTCTGTTTGACTTGAGGTGGAAGCCTTGACATCTCACCTGCCAGCCCGCAAAGACTTCCAGCAAATGACTGGAAAGAAAAAGCCCCGTTGTCAGCGTGAGGCACAAGAGCTGTCCCAACCGGAGATGCTGCAGGTTGGGCATGTCCTGAAGATGGGCCAGGAAAAGAGGACTCAGTGGAAGGAGGTAAAGCATTTGAACAAGCATGTCTGCAGCCCTTGGAGAGGGAAAGGAATCCCTGGGGAGGAAGTGGAATGGTCATTGTGGCAGCCATCCTTCAGAAAATCCATGAGAATGGAACATGAATCTGGCTCTGAACTCGAGTAAAACCAGCCTTTGATACTGACCCACCAGTTTGAGAAGGGGCCATCCAAATAATCCATTTTAAGAGCCCTGCATGTGGCTGACAACATCTTCCTGTGGGCTTGCATTTGAGAAGGGATCTTAAATTAAAACTTTGCCAGCCACCTTTCTAACACAAACTCTTTACTTGTCTCAGATCTACACAGGCAGTGTTACTGAACCTGCTGCAGCAGCAGCCTTGTCTAGTGGAGCCTTTGCTCCCCAGCCTGAGAAGTGGAGCCTGGGCAGTTTGTTCATCTCCAGCACTGACACAGCTGCTGCTCAGCCAAAGGAGACTAAGAAGTACTTGCAGCTACTGAGTACGTCTGGTGTATTTCTTGTCTGAGGGACAGTGTGTTGTGTGCATGTGTCAGTAGAGCTGTACCAAATGTTCCTCCTCAGTTTGGTGGCACAGGGACATTTAGGATTCCCTGTAGGAACTGCTGTAGAAAATCACTCTCTGTGTTGGCCATCTGTGCTACAGAGTTATCTGTCTGGTTATTGTTGTTGTTCCTCAGCCAACCACAAAGGGTTCAGAGACCCACCCAGTGGGGCTGCCTTTTTTATCTTCTGGAAGCTGAGATCTCTGCTTTAAAGTGAGCATCTTGCATTTTGTTTCCCTCAGGGAAAATAGTGAACATGAAAAATCCTGCAACAAAGTACAATGAACTGGAAAACATTGGCAGCGGGTGAGTCCAACCACAGTTACTTCTACACAACCATGGGCAGGTGATTTGCTGGTAGAATGTCTATCAAGTGTGAAGTCAGGCAAGCTGCAAACATATTCAGACACTGAGGTTAGATTGCTCAACCTCTCAGTACTGGCCAGAATTTGTGAGCAAGGTCAAAAGGCATTGTCAAAGACATCTCCATGCTTCTAAGGTCTTGCCTGCAGCAAGAAACAGGACCTGGAAGATCTCCTTGTCTCTACAGTGTGGGACAGCTCTGTGTTATTTTCCTTAGCACTTTTTAATATCTCCAAATCATACAGCCAGAGTAATGAAAGGAGAAGAATCTTGCTTGCCTGAAAAAGCAAACTACCCACTAGGATAGCTGTCAGATTACGGTTCTCAGGAACATTTCTTTCCAAGAGTTTGCTGAAGCACATACTCCAAGGTCAGGAGAAGAACTGCAACAGTTTAGAAACTGCAGCCTGAGATGAAAGAATAAGCTCTGTCTTTGAGCTAAGGCAGTAAACCCCAACACTCCAGGAACAGGCCCAGTGCCCATGCACTTGAGAGGAAAATGCATCAGCTGCCTTCCGGCAGACCCTTCCTGCGTCCTGCAGATTTTAGGCACTTCCTGGGCTGGCTTTCACTCCACGATCTAAATGGCTTCTCCTTTCCTTGCTTTGTTTTGTTTCTAGGACTTTTGGAGAGGTTTGTAGGGCACTTGACAAGGCAGCAGGAAGAGAGGTAAATGTCAACAGCCCCTGCAGACTCTGCAGCTCTTGAGGGCTTTCCCCCCTGGTGTCAGCTGTGGCTGGAGCTTTGGGTGGAGCTGTGCAGTAAAGGCACAAGAAGCACAGACTGGCACCAGCCTGCAAACTGTATTTGGGCCATTCTTTGTCCTTCTCAGCTGCCAGAAGGAAGGTGAGGAGGGCAGCGGTTCCTTTCAGAGAAGGACGCGCTCGCTCGCTCTCAATTGCTAAAACAAAGGTGGTGCCTTAGAACATCTCACTGCTCTTTGCGGCTACAGCTTCAGAGTTGTATTCTCATTTCTGGCTGCCAGCAAATACATCTGAATGTTACTGGCAGTTCCTTAGCCATCTGCAGGGCTGCACCTGGGAACTGCACATAGGGAGAGACCTGCAAGGCATCCCTAAAAGCCCGAAGCCCCGCTTGCAGCCCAGGATGTATCCACCGAGTACCAAGGCAGGCATTACTTTTGAATCCCAGGAAGGAATGTGGTCAGAGCCTTGTGGGTTATGGTTAAGACATCTTTGCTACCAGGTGGACATTGTAAAATGTCGGTGGCCACACATCCTGAAACTGGCCTCCAAGGGAGCAGAGAAATGGGCTGTTGGAATGACAGTTCCTAATTATTCCAATGTCTAATCACAAGGTGCTTTGGCTCAGCTTGGCTGTGTCATTCCAAAATCACTCACTCCGTGTGTGTTGTGGTCTCGTGCCACCAACTTCTGAAGTTACTGAATTTCAATGTCATTTTAGGTGGCCATAAAGAAAATAAATCTCCACAGACTGAAAGAGAAGGAACTACTAGTCAATGAACTCATGCTCATGAATAAGCATAAGAATCCCAACCTGGTTAACTGTTTAGACTGGTGAGTCATGCTTTTGTCCCATGACTGTTTGTTTACTACTGCAAATATGCAAGGTAAAAACCCACTTTGGTCCCTGGCAGAAAACAGAGCTGTTAATTATTACTTCTTATTGTTCTTCTCATCTCCAATGGATGGGAAGAGAGTGCATCTTGTCTGCATGAGTTTTCCCTGGCACACGTAGTTTGAAAATTGTTCAAAAACCTGGATCACCCATATCTTACCAAATCGTAAGTTCATCATGAATCGTAAGCCTGTAAGTTCACTGCCACCATGTTGTTCTGGGGCTTGATTTATTTCAAGTGTCCTCTTACATGCGGATCAACTAACAAGGATTTCCCTTGATTGTGTTCCCTCTTTTCTATTGCTTTGCATGCCAGGAAGACTAGGTGCTTTTTTTTCCAGAAACACATAGTGTGAGAGGCTTTTTATCTGTTACTAAACTGCATTTTTCACTTGCTGGTCATCTAACACATCTCTTTTTCATAGCTGTACCTTTCTCCTTGAGACGACATAGACTGCAAACACTGCACGGCATAGAGGGAATGTCTACTCCTTTCATTCTGTCCTTGTCAGAAAGGGACCCGGAAACAAGAATCAACCCTTGTCGTTTCCAAACAGCAACGTAGCCATGCACGTTCATATCCACGCCCTTGTTTCCTTCTTTCAGCTACCTTGTGGATGAGGAACTCTGGCTGGTTATGGAGTACATGGATGGAGGCACTCTGAGAGATATCATCAGCAAGACCTACCTATCTGAAGATGAGATGGCAGCTGTCAGTCGGGAGGTCAGGGATCCCACCTGGGCTTCCAAGGGCTTGGGCAGGATTGTCTGGGAAACTGGGGCTCAGAACTGGAGAGATTTCATGTGCCAAGCTTTGTTTCTGTATTACTAGAATGCTATGGGCAAGCAAGAGCCTTTCAAGTGAATTGCGTGGCAGTGTGCCTGCATTCACTGTACTCTGTTCTTATACTCTGATCTCCTGCTGTTAAATCCTTACTCTGTCTCTTGTGTTTGTATTTTCTATGCTCCACTTCGCCTCTCTAAATGCTTACCTCGAGCCTGTCTGCGCTGCATTCATCGCCTGTAAAAGCAAAGGTGCTTGTGGTAGGATTTGAAATTAATAGCAAAGAAAGAGCAACTCGTTTCTCACAGGTCTCAAAAAGCACAGTAGTGCACCCAGGATGACGTTTGCTTCTGAAAGGTGACTGATGTGATGTTTCCAAGTCTGTGCTGAGGCCAACAATAAATCCTTTGTCATGCAGCCTCCCACCTCAAAGTAACCCACTTCACACCAAAGGGAGGGATGTTTTCTTTCTTGGCAAACCCTTGTTTGTCCTCTGCATGGAGGGCACATCCACTGCGGGAGCAGTCATTCTGGCTGGTTTGCGGGGGGCCAGTCTACAACAGCAGTTGCTGTTGCTCTTTCAAAAGCTGACATGCCTCTCCTTAGAAAGGTCCTGCTCTGCTAGTGTTGGAGCAGCAAGCTCTTCCTCTCAATGGCACCGTGTGTTCTGCCATTACTCCCCATTCCCCTGGAAGGGGAATCATTTAGAGTTGTTTCCCGTCTTGTGTGATGAACTCCCATCACTAATTTTTGCCCTCCTGTTTCTGTTTTCCTTCCCAGTGCCTGCAAGGACTGGATTTTCTTCACAGAAACCGTGTGATCCATCGAAATGTGAAGAGCCGCAACATCCTTCTCAGCACCGATGGCTCTGTCAAGCTGGGTCAGTATATTCCTGGTCAGGAGCAGTATTCCAGGGATGTGGGGTGTGGGTCTTCTTTGAGTGACTGCCAGCTCTCCAAAAATGGTGCTGGTGGGAGTGCAAGGGCCCAGGCTGCAAGCTGAAGGCTTGAAGTTGCAATGTGCACAGAGGTACAATAAGGAACCAAAAGCAGACAAGAGTGGCGTTGGTCTGCATGTGTCCCTTCCGGAGGGAGGGAGGCACAATCTAAACCTTCAGGGGAATAAAGGCTACTGCTGTGAGCTGCGTTTAAAAACCTCGGTTTTTCTGGAAGTGGCCAGTTTCCTACTTCCTTGGCTAAAGCCCCAGGGAAACGGAGCATGGACAGTTCTCCAGGAGATTCATCAACAGCACATTCTTAGACTGAGAGTGTGGAATTCTTTTGCTTGCTTTCATAATTTGAGCTGGCTTTTATGGTGTGTTGTTTTCTCCACAGCTGATTTTGGCCTCTTTGCTCAGCTCACCCCTGAGCAGAGTAGATGGAGCTCAGTGACCAGCACTTCTGAGTGGATGGCACCTGAAGTCATGACAGGTCAACCATATGGCCCCAAAGCAGACATATGGTCTTTTGGAATCATGGGCATTGAAATGGTGGAACAAGAAGTTCCTTGCCAGAGGCAAACTCCTGTCTGGGTAAGGTGCAAACACTTACTGATCTCACTGCCCTTCTCACCTGTCCCATGTTCTGTGTGCCACTGGACAAAATCCCATTGCCATGTGCTGGCACCACTTCCACCAATGTCCCTTTCTAAATATGTCCCTGCAGCACATTGGCATCTGCTGTAGAGTTTTGGTTGCATCAGAAGGGAAGTGGCAGGTAACCAGTTCAGCAGCCTGCCATTTTTGCCTCCAGCCATGCCTGACATTTCTCATTTGCTTTTTGAACACTGTTGGAGCTTTGTTTCGGGAGGAAAGGAATTATTTAATGAAATGGTTAGATATGTGATAAAAATCCTTCAAAATGGAGGTTGAATCTTCTGAGGTTCAATTTTATAGAAAAAGTAAGAAAAAAGGATAAAAAAGAAAATGAAAAATAGATCAAAAACAACCACCAAAGCAGTGCCCAAGCAATTCTGCTAGCTTTTTCATTTTCTAACCACAGCACATCAATTTTCCTGCATACTGTAGCACATTTTCCAAATCCTGTGTGTCTTTGGAGCTTCCAGTCTTTCAAATAATTTGTACATTCTTCTGTCATGTCTCTGGGTGGCCTGGATAGCTTTAGGATGCATTTTTCTCTGACTGCAGTTAGAATTGCACTCCAAACCCTTGGCTGTTTCTTGGTACTTTAACAAGTTGATGAGCTGCAGTCAGGTGCCTGTGGCTGGGATCCAAGGTGTGGGGTTGATGCGGGTGCTGTGTTCCTTTACTGCAGGAGCAGGGTCATTCCCTGACTTGCACAGTTCTAATGACAGTGAGGATTTCAGCTCCCCACCATGTCTAGTGGCTGAGCTCAGCTGCAGAGGGACAGGATAAAACCCCCTTTGTGACCTCTGGCGGTATGGGAAAAGGAAAGAAAGCTGCCATAATTATTTTTACTCAAGGGGAGTGTGTTTGCTTTTTTAGGCTTGGAAATTTCCCTCTGGGTTGAAGAGGATAATAACAGAGTCTCTTTGGTCACCATCTATTTCAGTGCCACCAGCACTGAGCTGTTGGTATTGTGATGGACATTTTTATGAAGACCAGGCTGGAGCCTGGTATCATGGAGAGCTTGCCCAAACCTCGCATTTCTTGCCTGGCACTTTCTAAGATGGCATACCATTAATGCATCAACTAGAGCATCCAAATGAGCAGAGGGGAACCATAGGGGTAGCCCTTCTCCTTCTTCTGATTTGCCCATGAAAAGGTTTCCTCTTGCCACATAAAGAAGATGAAACTTGCAGACTGCTGAGAAAAAGAGCTGCAGGTGTTTCCCGTTTGTGTGCCCAAACAAGCATTTTCATCCCAATATATTTGTGCATGCATCTTAATGTGTCTGTGTTGAATAAGAGATTCCAGATGTTTGTTTCCTTACCTGAGGAATACCTGGTGGATTTCCCTTTTTTTTTTCTTCCAATTACCATTGTTTTCCAGAACAGGAGAGAAAGCTTGATGAGTTTCGGTTTGTGGCAGCTGTACTTAAGGGACCAACAATCCCTGCAGAAATGCCTTTCTTGTAATAATTCTTTGAAACAGAGTTAATGTAACTAAATCCCTCTCCCAAAAAGCTTGTCAAGCTGTGTGAATCCTCAAGGAACCAAACACGCTTTTGGTGATGTAATTTCCCCTAACCAGGTCAGTCCATGAAATCAGCTGCCAAGGCATCCATTTCCTGGATGTCGGAAGAGCTGTGGCCGCTTTGCAGATGGTGTTTCTTGGTACAGGAGAGTCATCTCTGCCTCTCTGCCAGGACAAAAACTGCCACTGCAGAGTGGAGGTTCAACAACGGGGTCTGGGAGAGCAGTTACAGATGTGAAAGAAGCAGGCCTAGCCTCGTGTTTCCTTTTTCTCCAGCCTCAACTCCAGATAGCCAAAGGAGGGAGACCAAAGCTGCAGCAGCCCAACCTCTTCTCGCTTCAGCTGCGGGACTTCCTGAGCTGCTGCCTGCAGACTGACGAGGCTCGGCGCTGGTCTGCCATGGAGCTCCTGCAGGTAAAATGTGAAAGGGCTGCAGGTGAAACAGTGTCCAAGGGATGGGCTCCTCCTCCTCTGAAGTCCAAGGCATCAGATAAGCCCCGCTCCTCCCCACCTCCAATCTTGGTGCTGCTAAAATGAAAATGGGTGAGGAATCCTGGACTGGGCTGGGCTGGGCTGGCAGGGAGCTCTATATGTCATGTGGTCCAAGTGGCCTGCAACGAGCAGGGACATCTTTAAGGAGATCAGGTTGCTCTGAGCCCTGTGCCACCTGATCTGGGACGGTTCCAGGGATGGGGCACCTACCAGCTCTCAGGGTATCTTGTGCCAGTGTTGCACCATGCTCCTAGTAAACAAGTTCTTCCTCAGACCTACTGTAACTCGATTCCCTTTTTGTTTAAAAATGGTAGCCCACATCCTATTGTAACTGGACCTGTTAAAAAAAGGTGTCTTGCACTCCCTCAGAGACCACATTGAAGGTTTGGAAGGTGTCAATAAAGTCTCCCCGGGACCTATTCTTCTCCAGGCTGAATAACTCCAGGTCTCTCAGTCTGTCCTAAGAGGAGAGGTGCTCTGTCCTCTGACTGTTTCTGTCACATTACAATTGTGTAATTTGGTGGTGTGTTCAGTTTTATCTAATGGCAAAAGTCTTGAAGTAGAGCAGTGCAGGGTCCAGAGGCATGAAATGGTGGTGGAAGAACCCAAGGAAGCCAGTCCCGGCCGAGCAGTCAGAGATTTGGCTGTGGGAAAGAGCGGCTGTGGCAGGCTCACTGTGAGCCTCTGAGGGGCCCTGCTTTGTGCCCCCCACCCCACTCTTAGAGGTTTCTGCCACACAAACAGAAGCAGCTGAAAGAGACTTTTCCCAGCCCCATCTGCTGCCTGGCATGGTCAAGCAGACAGGAACTGCCCCAGGGTTACTGCCAGGTTGTGTGGCAGAGAGGGAACTGCAGGACCCAGTGCCACTCGGCTGTCCCTGCTGGGAAGGAAAGAAGGAAAGGAGCCATCCTGTGCCATCCAGCACAGGAGGGGCAGGGCATGGAAAGGTAGACACTGCTCTCTCACTTTGTGGAAATTAGCATGATGCCCGTCTTTCAAAGAGAGGCACCTATGTGAGTCTTTGGAGTTTCCTGAAAGGAAGAAACCCCAAGGACAGAAAGCACCATTTCCAGAGCCCTGGCAGGGCAAAAATCCTAGCAAGATGAAGACACCAGAACAGAGATGAGTGGGATTCTGGGCCAGGTTTGCCTGTGATGGCAAGGTCCTGCACATGAAGGTTGAGGTGCAAATGGCCCCGTTGGTCCTCTTGCTGCATCTTTCATGCACCAGAGGAATCCTGATTGAGCCTATAAAGCACTGTACTTGGAAAATCATGATTCATTGTTTGTTCGTTTGTTTGTTTTTCCTGTCGACAGCATCCATTTGTTACATCAGCCAAGCCAGCATCAACTCTGGCACCACTCATCATTTCAATGAAGAGGAAGGTGGAGACAAGAATGTAACAATCACATCAAGACATTAGCTTCACAACCAGCACAGAGCAAGATTGTAGATTAGGACTGTACAATAGGATTTTAAATAAATAAAGTTTCTCAAACCTCAACTCACTTGGAAGATTCCCCACCTTCTGAATCATTCAGAAAATTCAACATTTCCTTCTGGATTGCCAGTTGTTTCTTAATGGTGCTAAGTCACACTTATGGCCTGTTGTTTTTTTTTTTGCTGTGGTTTCTATGTGGGGAAGGTTCTTCTTCATTTATCTTCACCAGAATACACTGCCTTTGGAATATGGCCCACTGGCCTGTTTGTTTTTGTTTTTTTTTTTTTTTTGCCCAGCCAAGGAACTTCTCTTTGAGGCAGAAAGGGCAATGGCATTTGCAGGCAAAACCAAAGGAGGAGGCAGCAGCCAAGCCATCCTGTGTGGATGCAGGCCTTCCATGATGGCTAACATCTGGCCTGGAGGCTTCACAGTCAGAGATACCGTAATTATACATCCACCAGTCTGTGCCATTAGGGAAAAGATGTAAACATCCCTAGGAGGAAGGCATTTGAAAGCTGGGAGATTTAAATACAAACAACGCCAGCCAATCCCTGGCAAGCGTGGACACAGGAAGCTCTTGGCCACTGAGCTGGGTGGTGGTAACCACATTCAGCCAGTTAGGAGAGCAACCGCGCAGGTTTTTGACAACCGTATAAAAAAGAACTGCACTCAGTAAAATTGGCTGTTATTGTGGGAACTACGGAGTGTCGTGTCTTGTACATCTCAACTGTGACAGCCTTCGGTCGTGACTCAAGAGCATTTGGGTTCCTGCCACTTGGATTTGCATCCCTCAGTGCAATCTCTTTGGCTGGAGGAGAGTCTTGCTCAACTGAGAAAGCAGGAAGACCGGTGAGGGTGCTCTGAAAGGTCTCCAGGATCTGGTGCAGAGCTGACAACGACTGCAAGGTGAGAGTGAGCCCAGCCTTGTCCAGGGTGGAGCCCCAGCAGAGCCCTGGCAGAGCCCGGAGCAGCCTCAGCCCGGGCAGAGGCAGGCTTGAAGGAGGCCCTTGTAGCTGCAAGAGGCAGCAGCCCGGCTCTGGGTGCCTCCTCCTGGCACCGGGCATATCCTCTGCTCTCAGAGCCGAACTGGCAGCTGGCTGGTCCCATGGGGAAGCGCAGCCGTGCTGGGCACAGCACAGACTGCTGGCATTGGCCGTCTGGAGTGTGGCCAGGAGGAGAGAAAGGCAAAGAGCAGCCGAGGGCTAGCTCCCTGGCTGAGGATTGCTACTCTTGTGCCAGGTGCCCTGTAACTCCTGGGAAAGGTCAGCGGTGTGTGCAGCACTCTGGGCACAGGGGGAGGGAGCCCGGCTGCTGCGCAGGCTCCAGCCCAGGGCAGCATCCTTCAGGCACGGCAGTTCTGCCAGGGAAACCAAGGCCAGCGGGAGGCGCTGTCAGCTCGGCAGGTCACATCTGCAGGACACACTGCCTCCCACAGCTCTGGGAGGAAGCGCCTGCAGTCCTGGAGTTGTGCACTGAGCCAGAGCAAAGGTAGGAAATGCAGAGTGTTTTGCAGAAATATTCAGGGGCAGCAGTCCAGCCTGCTTTGTGCTCTCAGGAGCGCGCGCGCACACAGGCACGCACGCCGGTGCACACGCACACAGACACACACACTCAGACTCACACTCCCAACAAAATGCTTCTTTTTATTGCCTTTCCCATTTGCTGCATACAGAGGGAAATCAACATTCCCTCCTGGCTTCCTACTTTTCTGTCTGTCCCCTCCTCCCCCCTTATCCTACTTCCTTTTTGGTCCGGTGTTCAATCCCGCCCCACTCCCAGCTCACAGGAACGCCCGAGAAATTGAGTAGAACAAATCCAAACCATAAAAATAACAGTGCCTAGAAGCATCAGCTTTTGTTCTCTTTTCTAATAACCTTTTGGCTGCACCAAACTATTACCTCGTATCTTACAAGAGGGAATTGGGGATGAGCCTGAGGCTTGTGCTTGAATAGTGAACTGATTTGGAAGGGAGCAGAAGGGTTTCAGTAGGCAATTTGTTTTCGTTATTAATTTCTGAAGGAATGATGCAAAGTGGTTTCAGTCTGCAAAAGCAATTTCAAGGTGCATTGAAAAATTGCTTGTGTACAATTCCCAGAGAAGGAAGGTGGTGTGAAAATGTTTAACAAGTCATTAATCCCTTGACCTTTAAAAGACGGTGTTGAGCCCACTATTCCTTCAGTGCAGTGATGAATGTGTGCAAGTGGCTAACTTAGCCTTGAGAATAAAGTGTTTGGTCCTCTTAAGAAGGTAGCTGGAATGCATTCAAGGGGAAGAAAGTGGTTTGAGACGGCTTTTGACCATCACAGGAGAACTTGAGGAATGGCAAGTTCCTCAAATGCCCACCAGAGTCCCTCAAGAGATCCCTACTCTCGTGTCAATATCTTCTGAGAAGTGATTTAAGTCTGTCAAATAATTTGGGGAAATGTTGAGCTTGTGAGTTTCAGCAATGAGTGTGTCTTAATTCCATGGTTACAAGCTAGTAAGTGAGATTTCTGAGTGAGCACATGTTAGAAAAGTGATTCCCCATGCACCCAGAGCTGAAATAAAGTGTCATTTCTCACACTGACCTGTCAGTGGGGATGGGGCCCTGCTTGGGTAACTTTCATTGTAGTCACTTCTGTGGAAAGGTGAAAATTAAATCTTTTCCAGCCGTTCCCTCAGGGTTACCTTTATTAGGACCCAAACCTCTGTACCGCAGGTAGCCTGGGTGTGTGCAGAGCAACACAGCCCCACAAACCCCTCGGCTTTCCCACAGGTCATCCTTACCTGTTCCCAGGTGTGCCCAGCTCTGGCAGCAGAAAGAGCCCACCGTGCAGTGGGCGCCATGCCCTGCCCAGCCGGGGCTCTCTGCCACAGAGCAGCAGCAGCGCCAGCACCTTTCAACTCACTCCTGCCTTGGCTTCACCTGGGAGACGGAAGCCTCTGGAAATCAGCACCGCCAGTCATGTTCCCAGCTTGGAGCAGCTCCTGCAGGCAGGCAAATCCTGCCTGACTGCTTCCAAATAGGAATAAAGGCAGAGGTAGACACATACATACACAGAAGCCCTGGGCCTGTCCAAATAGGCAGATGTATAGGGGAATGCGTTAGGAATTATTATAGCTGTTATGCCAATACTGCCTTCTCTCCTGCCCTTTTCTCTCTTCACATTTCCACCTGTTCCCACTCACAACTCTCACAGTTTTCTGGTCATGTTTCCCTCCCAAATTTCACTCATTTCCCCCACCCTTTTCAGCTCCGTTTCCTCACACTTTTCATCTCACATTTCCACACCATCCCATTCGTTTCCTGTTCTTTTCCTTCCCTCGTGTTTCTCACAGATTTTCTCTCACATATCCTGTCCTTTTGTGCCCTCATGTTTGTCTCCTTTTCTCAGTCATGTTTCTCAGTTTTCTCCTCACATTTCTCACTTTTCCCGTCATGTTTTTCACCCTTTTCCCTCTCACAGTTCTCACACCTTCCCCCTTCATATTTATCATTCTTTCCGCCCAACTTCCTTGCAGTTTCTCTCTCACAGTTTGTGCCCTTGTTTCACTCATGTTTTCTGCTTTTTTCTGCCCTCAGGTTTCTCACTCTTTCCCCCTCAGTATTCTCTCAATGTTCCCCTCACATTTTCTGCCCGTTTCTCTCTCTTTGCCAGTAAAGTTTCTCATTCTCTTCCCCTCACATTTCCCTCCATTTTCTCTGATATTTCTCACCCTTCTCTGCTCATGTTTCTCAGAATTTTCCCATCCTATTTCCTGCCCTTTTCTCCTCTAACCTTCCTCTCCTATTTTCACTCATATTTCTCAGCATTTTTCACCTCAGTTTTCTCTCCCTTTCCCACTCAGGTTTCCTACCCTTTTCTTCCTCCCGCTTCTCTCCTACTTCCACTCACATTTCTCATACTTGTCACCTCACATTTTCTGCCTTTTTCCCCCTCACATTTCTTCACCCACTGGTTCCTGTCAGTGACTGTTTCTCTTCAGTAGTTGATGGGCTTCTACTCTTTTATTCCTGCAATCCCCTACTCAAACTAATGGCTGCCAGAGCAGTGGTCCAAGAAGGCCCTGCCTGTGCATCTGCTGAAGAGAAAGTCTGTGCTCCACCTGAAGAATCTCATTAAGAACAACCTAAAGCACAGATTTGGTTTGCATTTCAATTCTACAGAGTCTTCGTACTGTTCTAAATTAATAGGTACCCTGAGGGATACACATTCCAGGTGAGCACCCGCTGCTCTAGTAGTCTGCTTCAAGTAGATGCCATCTCCGTCTTCATCACCTCACAGTCACTATGGCTCCAGCATGGAGAAAAACAGTCTGTGATGCCTCCTTGTGCCAAATACTGTCCATTTGCACAGGAGATGCTTTTGGCACTCTTTTGGGGGGAAAAAAAAATATTGAAACCCTGGAGTTTCTTCCTATTTTCACCTACTTGAACTGCCTTGACATCAAAATACTGCCAGCCAATATTACAAACTGTCTGGTGCATGTTTGTGTGCACAGACCAAAGGTGCCACACTGTGTCTGCCCCCAGGTGACTGTTAATGTCCATTTAAACAGAGGGCTGAAGGGGGGGGGCTCTGCCCACCCTGCGCTGCTCCGGGGTCAGGGCTGGGCCAGCAGAGGCTGCAGAGCACGAAGGGAGCGATAGCCTCAGCCCTGGCCACCATCTTGTGTGTGGCTGCTTCAGCCCTGGCCACCATCTGGTGCCTCCACCAAGTCCAACTCTGAAGGGAGTGGGTTGCTGATTGGCCAGCAGGCAGCATCAGTAGCAAAGTCACCACCAGCAGCTTATGGAATAAGTGTCGTTTAATGAAGTGCAAAGCAGCAAAGAAATACAAATGGATAAGCTCAGCAATGAACCTGATTATTACTACAAAAAACTTGCCTATAGGGATTAAGAAAGATACATCACCAGTTACCCTAATACCTGCCCATCGTCCTGACCCACACGTCACCTGGGCAGCCCCTGTCATAGCAAAGGATTGCAGAGGCACTCCCAGTAACTGGGAGTTCCTGTGCGGTTTGCCCACCTGCAGGTGAGGCTGCCAAAGTTGCTGTAAGAGGGCCCAGATTTTATACTGTTGAATAAACAAGCCACCGTAACTTCTAGTGTGGGAACATCTGGTTTCATCCTCCTCTTGGCCTGGGCTCAGGGAGGAACCAAAGGAGTTTACTTTGACCATATAACTTCCAACAAAACCAAATAGAGGTATCTGATTTTGTGGCCTTGTCTGGCTTCTAAGTGTAGGAAGGTAAACACCTGTTTCACTAACAAGTGGATTCATATATATACTGGTAATGACCATGCATATTTTGTTAATGAGTGAATATAAATATAATGTTTGGTTGGAAAGTTCATCTGGAAGCCAGCTTTGGCTTAGGCCTTGTTGTTCAGGCCTTAGTACTTCACTGGAATTGTCCTTTTACAAGCAGTGATCCTGTCCCCTCAGCTGCAGTGGAATCCTCAGCTGGTCCCACAGGGATTGCTCAAGATCTGGTTGTGCTGAGCTCCTTGTGAGTGGAGTCATCAGTCTCTTGGAGAAGCAGATTCTCTGTCACAGGTTCTAGAATTTTTCCCAGGGATCCAGCAAGGTAAGAGGAAAGGTCTCTGCAGCTCTGACGTGGAAATTGTCCTGCTGGGTGGCCTTGGCTGTGAGTCTGAAACACAGGAGCTCTCTGGCCATATGGTGCTGCTGGCAGAGCTGGCTGTTGCCTACTCAAGGCTCAGGTAGGCACCTGAGCTGCCTTGCTGCGCTGCAAAAACCATCTCAGTGCTCAGCGGCACCTCCCGACACCTCGTCTCAGTGGGGATCCCGTTGGCAGTGTCAGAGCAGTGGCTCGTTAGGATCGGTGCTACTCGTGCTCTCTATCCACCCTGGCCCTGGCAGTCCTGGCCCTGCAGCTATGCCCTCACAGTGAATGGGAACTGCTGCCTGATGTTTTTTGAGCTGCGCCACTGCTGCTGCTGCTGCTGCTGCTGACGCCTTGATGAATGAATTAGTGGGATTATGGGCCATACTGGCCTGTGATAGCAAGGTCATGAAGGCAGAGGTGCAGATGGTCCTGTCAGTCCTATTTCTGCATTTTTCTGGAAACCAAGGAATCTCTTTTGATCCTGTGAGGCACTGAGTTTGCAAAGTCATGGTTCCTTTGTTGTTGTTGTTGTTTCCCTTTGGAAAGCATGCCTATTTGAGATGGCATCCCTGTTTGGAGCCAGCTGAGCTTCTCTCCCATGATATCTGATCATTTCAGTGAATCAATGGAGAGGGTTCAGGAGGTGGTGATGACCATTTCAGGATGGCTCTCTCCAGTTCAAGTCCTGAGTGGGACTCAGAATTCAAACTATATCAAACTATATCAACTCCGTTGGAAGGTTCCCTTCCTTGTCATCTTGTGAATAAGCTCTACATTAACTTCCTGGATTGTTCAGTGCTTTTTTTCAAGATGGAAAGTCCTGTTTGTGGTGGCTTTTGTATGGTTAGGAATTGGGGGTCTCCTTCTGATGCCAAAGTTAGTTTTGCTATTTTATTTCCTTCATATATATTCACAGATGACTATTGTTGTAGAGTTACAGAGTTCCTATGTTCAGTTCAGTACTTTTTCTCCTCTGATAGGCAGAAAGACAAAACACATTCCAAAGGCTCCTATCCTATCTTGCCTCCTCTGCCAACCAAGGGTAAAACACGTTCTCAGGAGACTTTCTCATAAAGTAGGTGTAGCCTGTACAGTTAGTAGCAAGAAAGAGGGACTCCAGAGAAGGTGGAATGAAAAGGGGGAGATTTCCTCCTTATTGTGCTTACAGTTGGGAATTCTTGTCAATTATGCTACTTTTCCAAACTTAGAAAACCCAATTTGCCCTATGTGGGGGGGACATTTTTCCATATCTGCCCCTGGAGGCCTCCAGTTAGACCAGATTTGATATTACTTCCTATACTAATATTGTCCCAAAAGTGTGTTTTGTTTCTCACTCATTCGGGCATTGCTTCCTCCACACTGCAGTGCCTTTGGAATGCAGCCCATTGCCCAACTTTTTCGCAACCTTGATGCTTCTCCATGAGACAGAAAGTGCAATTGCATTTCCAAATGCCAAAACCAATGAGCCAGAGCATCCCGTGCAGATACAGGCCTGCAGCTGTTTCTGAAGAACATTTTGGTTCCTGCCCAGGGCAGTGGATGCATCCCCTCTGTGACTGCTGCTCCTTCCCTGGTGCCCATGGGTAGTCGGTACAGAGTTCTGCCAGGGGAATGGAAAAGGCTGGGGATGTCTGCTGACAGTAGATTGCAGTGGAAAATGTTGGGAAAATGTTTGACTGTAGCAAACTGTGAATTCCTTTACCTTAAATAGACAGTGCTTAGTCCTGTATTCTTCCGTTGCGGTGATTAAAGTGTGCAAGTGGCTGTCTTTGCCTTGAGAATAAAGAGAGTGGTTCTGTTAAGATGGTAGCTGGAATGCATTCAAGGGGATGAAAGTGATTTTAGGAGGCTCTTGACCACCAAAGGAGAATTTGAGGAATGGGATGGTCCGCAAACAATTGTTTCAGGGACCAGAGTCGTGACTGAGGCCCTGCCATATTTGATCCATGTTTCAGCAGGTTGACAAGACAATGAAGAAAACGGTATTGTTTAATACTGGGAAGTTGTCCTTGAAAGAGAAGCAATGTATTGTTCAGTCAGTGGTCAGTTCACCTTTGAAAAAGGAACAATGCATGATGGAGCCATTGTTGGCATGCAGTCAGTCGAGGTCTCATCTCACGTGATAGCCATGTGTGAGCTGATGCTGGCACTGGGAAAATTCCACTCCTGGCTCGGGGGTGGAGGGGTGAGAAGGATGAGATGCACACTGATTTGATCCAGGGCATGTCCTGAAATTTCACTGCCTACCTGGCAGATCTTGACAGTTTGACTGCTTCCAAAGTGGAATAAAGGAAGAGGTGTACATACACAGGAGCCCTGGGCATGTCCAATAAACGTGGAGTTACGTGGAGACATTTGTTAGGAATTATTTCAACAATATTATTTTATGCCAACAGTGTCTTCTCTCCTAGTTCCGTGCAATGGTTAGGGCCATTTTCTTGGTCTGGTTTCCTTCCATTTGGTGCCATCTGAGTGCTTAGTTCAGGTATAGGCTGTGGGTGCTTGGGGCACTATTGGAGTTGCTCTTGGATCCCTTGAACAACAGGGTTTGTCTCACAAGGGGACTTTGTTCTGCTTTGAGAACTTCCCATGCTAATTTGTGTTCGCTGTGTGGAAGGTTGGGCTGCTTTGCATAAATTCACAGACCAATGCAGAACGTTTGCTTTGTGATGTCAGGGCATGGTTGCCATGTTGATGTGGTGACATCAGAAGGTTGCTTTGGTGTGCAGAAGGCCTCAGTGCCAGAGCCGCCCTTGGGTGTGCTCAGCATAGGAGCATCCTCCTGATTGTCAGTGGGCAGCTGCCTACTGACAAGAGCCTTGTTTTTTCTTGTGTTTCAGCACAGTCTGCAAACTTGCACAGCAGTGCTACAATGATTGAGCAACTTGTTGCTGCAGTTTGCACTGTGTATGGTATCTCTTATTCGGCCTATTACCTGACTAACCTGGCATGTAAGTAGAGATTTTCCCAGGGTGTAACCTAACCTGGCTTTTGTATGTCTTCCTGCTCTTTGTTAGTGACTGGGTTGATTTTGAAACAGAAAGAGCATTAGGATGCCACTGGCAAAGCTCCTGTCAACATGTACTGCTGAAAACAAGGAGCCTGTAGCCAGGGGGCTGCAGGCAGAAAAACAGCTGTCCTGCTTCGCTGCCAACAGAACTTCCACAGCTCAGAGGGATTTTGGGCAAGATTTTCTGGCCAACTCTTTTCACCAAGTCAATGAGAATTAGTGGATGCAACTAATTAAAAAAACCAAAAGTACCTGAAGGAGAGCATAAAAAAGGCTGCTTTAGATATAGGGCAGAAAAGAAGCATTGAGTGTTAAAGAACTATATCCATTATAGTGGTCAAAATTGCATAAATATGCTGGCAAGATAAGCCAAAGCATAATTAGAGCAAAGAATATTGCACTGTTCTCTTGATGGCAGTGTGAAAGATATCTCCTTAACCATCATCTCTTTATCCACCATCTCCTCATCTATGTCATTCGCATCCTCTCTCTCATCCACCACCTGGATGCTTGTGGTGAATGAAAAAATGCTCTCCGATAGGGTTGACTGGCTCTGTGGGATTCATCAGTTCAGACATTTGTCTAAAAGAGACTTCTTCAATTTCCTTGCCCACTACAGGTCACCTCAGACATATCTACATAGATGCCAAATCTGAGGTGAGTAACAAAAGAACGTTTGATGATCCACGTGTTTAAGAAATGACAAGAAAACAGTAATCTTAGCCCATGGCAGGAGAGCGTGGAGGTTAACCTGGGAGGAGTGAAAGCCAAAACATATCCATGCCTGCAGCAGCAACAGCTGGCGATTTCCTAATTTTCCATTTCAGAGCTTTACACAAGTCAAAGCTCAGTTTTCAGAGGGAACGTTGCTTGCTGGTAGTAACCAGGGTGGACTATTGAATTAGGAGCAAGGTGCAATTCTGTTCAATCAGCCCGTCCTCACTGGACTGGAGTGACTTCAGAGTCCCATTGCTATGAGAGTTGATGATTTTGCCTTAGTGGAGCAACTTGTAGAGCTGAAGAGAAATAAGGTTAGGAATGATAGGCAATGGCCTGTCCCTGATGCTTCTCTCTGTCCACAGAGCCCTGAACCGATAACAGCCTCTGAAGTGACTCACTCAGTTCCTGGAGACGAGGCCAAAGAGGTGCAAAAGGATCGCAAGACTCTGGCTGCAGTCAGGGAAGAAGCTGAGCATTCTGAGCTGGTAAGTGCCAGTTGTTGCTGGTGCCGTCTTTAGTGCGAGACAGAGCTGCAAGATCCTGACCAGCCAGCACTTGGTGTTGCTGGCTGAGGATGCTGAGTGCTGGAATGCTGCCAGGAGCTAGCAATCCCCCCAGCCAGTGAGAGCTGGAGAATGGGCTTTGACCTGTGCCGTTTAGGTCCCTGCCTGCTGGGATTCTGATAGGGGCCGGCCTGAAGCATGAAGGCTTCCCGGCCCCAGAGGAGGGAGCATGTCCAAGACACTGAGCTCAGCCGAGATGGATATGTAGGGGCCAGTGTGGTCTGAAGAGACCGGTCCCTCTCCAGAGTCTGGTCAAGGGGCTGCAGGCAGAGAAAGGTGTGATCGGATCCCAGAGGCTCTTTGGGGTGCTTAGTCCCCACGAGCTTCTGGGCCGTGCTTACTTGGGAGCATTTCCGAGACACACTGTGGAGTTGCCGCTAGAAGTGAGAGATTTGGTGCCTTTCTTGCCAAGTCCTTCCTTTGCCTCTTCTGGCAGAGCGCTCCGTATCAGCATCCCCTCTGAGTCCTCCTGTCATTTGATTAGCTGCAACGAGTTGATTGTGTTGTTCACGAGTCCTTGTGGGCCTGGTCCTGTCTGGTGTGCAAAAAAGAGACAGAAATGGCATAGTTCTGGACCCATTTGTGAGGCAAAACCCAGCGGCAACATGTGTCTCTTGATACTTTCTGTGGTGTGGTCTGCCTTGATAAGTGCCCTTGAAAATGTGCATTGCAGCCTGGAGAGGGGAGAAGGCGGAAAGGCTTGGATTGCTTTCTTGTGTTGCTAAGAACAGGAAAGGCATCTCGCAATTGCGGATGCCGGATCCTAAATCCAAGGTGCAACTTTGCACTGGGGGAGCCACCTGGGAGAAAAAGGAGCCAGGGCTTGCGGTCAACAGCAGCTGAACATGAGGCGGTGTGATCCCAGCTGGCCGAGAAGGCCAAGGGCATGGTGGCCTGTGTCAGCAGTAGTGGGGCAGCAGGAGCAGGGCAGTGCCCTGTGCCCTGTGCTGGGCATCGGTGCTGTGGCCGCAGCTGGAGTGCTGTGAGCAGTTCTGGGCCCATCTGAAGCAGAAAGACATTGAGGGGCTGGAGCGTGTCCAGAGAAGGACACGGCAGCTGGGGACAGGTGGGAGCACAAGCCCAATGAGGAGGTGCTGCGGGAGCTTTAGGCAGGGGAAAGGGAGGCTCATCAGCAAACTTGCAGGCTCACTTCCAGAAATGCCTACATGACAATGCTCCCCGCAAGGGCTGATCTCATTCCAAGAATGCCCTCACTGCATCCAGATGCTTTACACACTGGAGTAGGGGGCACTTGGATCCTTTGCTTGGTGGGCTCCTTCCTTTGCCATTCGGAGAAGCCCCGTTCATTTGGTCTTTTAGCATCAAGCAAAAGTTCTTTTGCTCAAGATTTCCTCCACCTTTGCGGCACCGGCTGACATTCTGAGAGTGTTTTAGTTTTCCATGTCTGCAGTAGCAACAGCTGGCTATTTCCTAATTTTCCGTTTCAGAGCTTTACACAAGTGAAAGCCCAGTTTTCAGAGAGAAGGTTGCTTGCTGGTAGTAGCCAGGGTGGACTACTGAATTCGGAGTCATGTGCACGTCTGTTCAGTCAGCCCGTCCTCACTGGACGGGAGTGAATTAGAGTCCCATTGCTATGACAGTTGATGATTTTGCCTTAGTGGAGCAACTTGTAGTGCTGAAGAGAAATAACTTTAGGAATGATAGGCAATGGCCTGTCCCTGATGCTTCTCTCTGTCCACAGAGCCCTGAACCGATAACAGACTCTGAAGTGACTCACTCAGTTCCTGGAGACGAGGCCAAAGAAGTGCAAAATGACTGCAAGCCTCTGGAGGAAGTCACAGAAGAAGCTGAGCATTCTGAGCCGGTAAGTGCCAGTTGTGGCTGGTGCCGTCTTTAGTGCGAGACAGAGCTGCAAGATCCTGACCAGCCAGCACTTGGTGTTGCTGGCTGAGGATGCTGAGTGCTGGAATGCTGCCAGGAGCTAGCAATCCCCCCAGCCAGTGAGCGCTGGAGAATGGGCTTGGACCTGTGCCGTTTAGGTCTCAGCTTGCTGGGATTCTGATAGGGGCCGGCCTGAAGCATGAAGGCTTCCGGGCCCCAGAGGAGGGAGCATGTCCAAGACACTGAGCTCAGCCGTGTTGGATACGTAGGGGCCAGTGTGGTCTGAAGAGACCGGTCCCTTTCCAGAGTGTGGTCAAGGAGTTGGAGGCACAGAAAAGCTTGATCTGACCCCAGAGGCTCTTTGGGGTGCTTGGTCCCCATGAGCTTCTGGGCCGTGCTTACTTGGGAGCATTTCCGAGACACTGTGGAGTTGCCGCTAGAAGTGAGAGATTTGGTGCCTTCTTGCCAAGTCCTTCCTTTGCCTCTTCTGGCAGAGCACTCGGTAGTAGAGTCTAGTCTGAGTGCACCTGTCTTTTGATAAGCTGCAAAGAGTTGATTGTGTTGTTCACGAGTCCTTGTGAGCCTACTTCTGTCTGGTGTGGCAAAAGAACTGCATAGTTCTGGATCCATTTGTGAGGCAAAACCCAGAGGCTGCATGTGTCTCTTGATACTTTCTGTTGTGTTGTCTACCTTGATAACTACCCTTGAAAATGTGCATTGCAGCCTGGAGAGGGGAGAAGGCGGAAAGACTTGGACTGCTTTCTTGTGTTGCTAAGAACAGGAAAGGCATCTCGGAATTGCGGATGCTGCATCCTAAATCCAAGGTGCAACTCTGCACCTGGGGAGCTGCCTGGGAGAAAAAGGAGCCAGGGCTTGCGGTCAACAGCAGCTGAACATGAGGCGGTGTGATCCCAGCTGGCCGAGAAGGCCAAGGGCATGGTGGCCTGTGTCAGCAGTAGTGGGGCAGCAGGAGCAGGGCAGTGCCCTGTGCCCTGTGCTGGGCATCGGTGCTGTGGCCGCAGCTGGAGTGCTGTGAGCAGTTCTGGGCCCATCTGAAGCAGAAAGACATTGAGGGGCTGGAGCGTGTCCAGAGAAGGACACGGCAGCTGGGGACAGGTGGGAGCACAAGCCCAATGAGGAGGTGCTGCGGGAGCTTTAGGCAGGGGAAAGGGAGGCTCATCAGCAACCTTGCAGGCTCACTTCCAGAAATGCCTACATGACAGTGCTCCCCGCAATGGCCGATCTCATTCCAAGAATGCCCTCACTGTATCCAGATGCTTTAGACACTGGAGTAGGGGGCACTTGGATCCTTTGCTTGGTGGGCTCCTTCCTTTGCCATTCGGAGAAGCCCCGTTCATTTGGTCTTTTAGCATCAAGCAAAAGTTCTTTTGCTCAAGATTTCCTCCACTTTTGCGGCACCGGCTGACATTCTGAGAGTGTTTTAGTTTTCCATGTCTGCAGCAGCAACAGCTGGCTATTTCCTAATTTTCCATTTCAGAGCTTTACACAAGTCAAAGCTCAGTTTTCAGAGAGAAGGTTGCTTGCTGGTAGTAGCCAGGGTGGACTACTGAATTGGGAGCCATGTGCACGTCTTTTCAGTCAGCCTGTCCTCACTGGACGGGAGTGACTTTAGAGTCCTATTGCTATGAGAGTTGATGATTTTACCTTAGTGGAGCAACTTGTAGAGCTGAAGAGAAATAAGGTTAGGAATGATAAGCAATGGCCTGTCCCTGATGCTTCTCTCTGTCCACAGAGCCCTGAACCGATAACAGACTCTGAAGTGACTCACTCAGTTCCTGGAGACGAGGCCAAAGAGGTGCAGAAGGATCGCAAGCCTATGGCTGCTGTCACGGAAGAAGCTGAGCATTCTGAGCCGGTAAGTGCCAGTTGTGGCTGGTGCCGTCTTTAGTGCGAGACAGAGCTGCAAGATCCTGACCAGCCAGCACTTGGTGTTGCTGGCTGAGGATGCTGAGTGCTGGAATGTTGCCAGGAGCTAGCAATCCCCCCAGCCAGTGAGCGCTGGAGAATAGGCTTTGACCTGTGCCGTTTAGGTCTCAGCTTGCTGGGATTCTGATAGGGGCCGGCCTGAAGCATGAAGGCTTCCCGGCCCCAGAGGAGGGAGCATGTCCAAGACACTGAGCTCAGCCGTGTTGGATACGTAGGGGCCAGTGTGGTCTGAAGAGACCGGTCCCTTTCCAGAGTGTGGTCAAGGAGTTGGAGGCACAGAAAGGCTTGATCTGACCCCAGAGGCTCTTTGGGGTGCTTGGTCCCCATGAGCTTCTGGGCCGTGCTTACTTGGGAGCATTTCCGAGACACACTGTGGAGTTGCCGCTAGAAGTGAGAGATTTGGTGCCTTTCTTGCCAAGTCCTTCCTTTGCCTCTTCTGGCAGAGCACTCAGTAGCAGAGTCTAGTCTGAGTGCACCTGTCTTTTGATAAGCTGCAACGAGTTGATTGTGTTGTTCACGAGTCCTTGTGAGCCTACTTCTGTCTGGTGTGGCAAAAGAACTGCATAGTTCTGGATCCATTTGTGAGGCAAAACCCAGAGGCTGCATGTGTCTCTTGATACTTTCTGTTGTGTGGTCTGCCTTGATAAGTGCCCTTGAAAATGTGCATTGCAGCCTGGAGAGGGGAGAAGGCGGAAAGACTTGGATTGCTTTCTTGTGTTGCTAAGAACAGGAAAGGCATCTCGGAATTGCGGATGCTGCATCCTAAATCCAAGGTGCAACTCTGCACTGGGAGAGCCGCCTGGGAGAAAAAGGAGCCAGGGCTTGCGGTCAACAGCAGCTGAACATGAGGCGGTGTGATCCCAGCTGGCCGAGAAGGCCAAGGGCATTGTGGCCTGTGTCAGCAGTAGTGGGGCAGCAGGAGCAGGGCAGTGCCCTGTGCCCTGTGCTGGGCATCGGTGCTGTGGCCGCAGCTGGAGTGCTGTGAGCAGTTCTGGGCCCATCTGAAGCAGAAAGACATTGAGGGGCTGGAGCGTGTCCAGAGAAGGACACGGCAGCTGGGGACAGGTGGGAGCACAAGCCCAATGAGGAGGTGCTGCGGGAGCTTTAGGCAGGGGAAAGGGAGGCTCATCAGCAACCTTGCAGGCTCACTTCCAGAAATGCCTACATGACAGTGCTCCCCGCAAGGGCCGTTCTCATTCCAAGAATGCCCTCACTGCATCCAGATGCTTTAGACACTGGAGTAGGGGGCACTTGGATCCTTTGCTTGGTGGGCTCCTCCCTTTGCCAGTCGGAGAAGCCCCGCTCATTTTGTCTTTTTGCAGCAAGCAGAAGTGCTTTTGCTGAAGACTTCCTCCCCTTTGGCAGCACCGGCTGACATTCTGAGAGTGTTTTAGTTTTCCATGTCTGCAGTAGCAACAGCTGGCTATTTCCTAATTTTCCATTTCAGAGCTTTACACAAGTCAAAGCCCAGTTTTCAGAGAGAAGGTTGCTTGCTGGTAGTAGCCAGGGTGGACTACTGAATTGGGAGCCATGTGCACGTCTGTTCAGTCAGCCCGTCCTCACTGGGCTGGAGTGATTTCAGAGTCCCATTGCTATGAGAGTTGATGATTTTGCCTTAGTGGAGCAACTTGTAGTGCTGAAGAGAAATAAGGTTAGGAATGATAGGCAATGGCCTGTCCCTGATGCTTCTCTCTGTCCACAGAGCCCTGAACCGATAACAGACTCTGAAGTGACTACCTCAATTCCTGGAGACGAGGCCAAAGAAGTGCAAAATGACCAGAAGCCTCCTGTGGCAATCAGCGAAGAAGCTGAGCATTCTGAGCTGGTAAGTGCCAGTTGTGGCTGGTGCCGTCTTTAGTGCGAGACAGAGCTGCAAGATCCTGACCAGCCAGCACTTGGTGTTGCTGGCTGAGGATGCTGAGTGCTGGAATGCTGCCAGGAGCTAGCAATCCCCCCAGCCAGTGAGCGCTGGAGAATAGGCTTTGACCTGTGCCGTTTAGGTCTCAGCTTGCTGGGATTCTGATAGGGGCCTGCCTGAAGCATGAAGGCTTCCCGGCCCCAGAGGAGGGAGCATGTCCAAGACACTGAGCTCAGCCGTGTTGGATACATAGGGGCCAGTGTGGTCTGAAGAGACCGGTCCCTCTCCAGAGTCTGGTCAAGGGGCTGCAGGCAGAGAAAGGTGTGATCTGACCCCAGAGGCTCTTTGGGGTGCTTGGTGCCCACGAGCTTCTGGGCCGTGCTTACTTGGGAGTATTTCTGAGACACTGTGGAGTTGCCGCTAGAAGTGAGAGATTTGGTGCCTTTCTTGCCAAGTCCTTCCTTTGCCTCTTCTGGAAGAGTACTCAGTAGTAGAGTCCAGTCTGAGTGCACCTGTCTTTTGATAAGCTGCAACGAGTTGATTGTGTTGTTCACGAGTCCTTGTGGGCCTGGTCCTGTCCAGTGTGGCAAAAGAAATGCATAGTTCTGGATCCATTTGTGAGGCAAAACCCAGAGGCTGCATGTGTCTCTTGATACTTTCTGTTGTGTGGTCTGCCTTGATAAGTGCCCTTGAAAATGTGCATTGCAGCCTGGAGAGGGGAGAAGGCGGAAAGGCTTGGATTGCTTTCTTGTGTTGCTAAGAACAGGAAAGGCATCTCGCAATTGCGGATGCTGCATCCTAAATCCAAGGTGCAACTCTGCACTGGGAGAGCCGCCTGGGAGAAAAAGGAGCCAGGGCGTGTGGTCAACAGCAGCTGAACATGAGGCGGTGTGATCCCAGCTGGCCAAGAAGGCCAAGGGCATGGTGGCCTGTGTCAGCAGTAGTGGGGCAGCAGGAGCAGGGCAGGGACCTGTGCCCTGTGCTGGGCATTGGTGCTGTGGCCGCAGCTGGAGTGCTGTGAGCCGTTCTGGGCCCATCTGAAGCAGAAAGACATTGAGGGGCTGGAGCGTGTCCACAGAAGGACACGGCAGCTGGGGACAGGTGGGAGCACAAGCCCAATGAGGAGGTGCTGCGGGAGCTTTAGGCAGGGGAAAGGGAGGCTCATCAGCAACCTTGCAGGCTCACTTCCAGAAATGCCTACATGACAGTGCTCCCCGCAGGGGCCGTTCTCATTCCAAGAATGCCCTCACTGCATCCAGATGCTTTAGACACTGGAGTAGGGGGCACTTGGATCCTTTGCTTGGTGGGCTCCTTCCTTTGCCATTCGGAGAATCCCCGCTCATTTTGTCTTTTTGTCTTCAAGCAGAAGTGCTTTTGCTGAAGACTTCCTCCCCTTTGGCAGCACTGGCTGACATTCTGAGAGTGTTTTAGTTTTCCATGTCTGCAGCAGCAACAGCTGGCTATTTCCTAATTTTCCATTTCAGAGCTTTACACAAGTCAAAGCCCAGTTTTCAGAGAGAAGGTTGCTTGCTGGTAGTAGCCAGGGTGGACTACTGAATTGGGAGCCATGTGCACGTCTGTTCAGTCAGCCCGTCCTCACTGGGCTGGAGTGATTTCAGAGTCCCATTGCTATGAGAGTTGATGATTTTGCCTTAGTGGAGCAACTTGTAGAGCTGAAGAGAAATAAGGTTAGGAATGATAGGCAATGGCCTGTCCCTGATGCTTCTCTCTGTCCACAGAGCCCTGAACCGATTACAGACTCTGAAGTGACTACCTCAATTCCTGGAGACGAGGCAAAAGAGGCGCAAAAGGACCAGAAGCCTCCTGTGGCAATCAGCGAAGAAGCTGAGCATTCTGAGCCCGTAAGTGCCAGTTGTGGCTGGTGCCGTCTTTAGTGCGAGACAGAGCTGCAAGATCCTGACCAGCCAGCACTTGGTGTTGCTGGCTGAGGATGCTGAGTGCTGGAATGCTGCCAGGAGCTAGCAATCCCCCCAGCCAGTGAGAGCTGGAGAATGGGCTTTGACCTGTGCCGTTTAGGTCCCTGCCTGCTGGGATTCTGATAGGGACAGGCCTGAAGCATGAAGGCTTCCCGGCCCCAGAGGAGGGAGCATGTCCAAGACACTGAGCTCAGCCGTGTTGGATATGTAGGGGCCAGTGTGGTCTGAAGAGACCGGTCCGTCCCCAGAGTCTGGTCAAGGGGCTGCAGGCAGAGAAAGGTGTGATCTGACCCCAGAGGCTCTTTGGGGTGCTTGGTCCCCACGAGCTTCTGGGCCGTGCTTACTTGGGAGCATTTCCGAGACACACTGTGGAGTTGCCGCTAGAAGTGAGAGATTTGGTGCCTTTCTTGCCAAGTCCTTCCTTTGCCTCTTCTGGCAGAGCGCTCAGTAGCAGCATCCACTCTGAGTCCTCCCGTCATTTGATAAGCTGCAACGAGTTGATTGTGTTGTTCACGAGTCCTTGTGGGCCTGGTCCTGTCCGGTGTGGCAAAAGAACTGCGTAGTTGTTGACCCATTTGTGAGGCAAAACCCAGCGGCAACATGTGTCTCTTGATACGTTCTGTTGTGTGGTCTGCCTTGATAACTGCCCTTGAAAATGCGCATTGCAGCCTGGAGAGGGGAGAAGGCGGAAAGACTTGGACTGCTTTCTTGTGTTGCTAAGAACAGGAAAGGCATCTCGCAATTGCGGATGCTGCATGCTAAATCCAAGGTGCAACTCTGCACTGGGGGAGCCACCTGGCAGATAAAGGAGTCAGGGCTTGTGGTCAACAGCAGCTGAACATGAGGCGGTGTGATCCCAGCTGGCCGAGAAGGCCAAGGGCATGGTGGCCTGTGTCAGCAGTAGTGGGGCAGCAGGAGCAGGGCAGTGCCCTGTGCCCTGTGCTGGGCATCGGTGCTGTGGCCGCAGCTGGAGTGCTGTGAGCCGTTCTGGGCCCATCTGAAGCAGAAAGACATTGAGGGGCTGGAGCGTGTCCACAGAAGGACACGGCAGCTGGGGACAGGTGGGAGCACAAGCCCAATGAGGAGGTGCTGCGGGACCTTTAGGCAGGGGAAAAGGAGGCTCATCAGCAACCTTGCAGGCTCACTTCCAGAAATGCCTACATGACAGTGCTCCCCGCAAGGGCCGATCTCATTCCAAGAATGCCCTCACTGCATCCAGATGCTTTAGACACTGGAGTAGGGGGCACTTGGATCCTTTGCTTGGTGGGCTCCTTCCTTTGCCAGTCGGAGAAGCCCCGCTCATTTTGTCTTCAAGCAGAAGTGCTTTTGCTGAAGACTTCCTCCCTTTTGGCAGCACCGGCTGACATTCTGAGAGTGTTTTAGTTTTCCATGTCTGCAGCAGCAACAGCTGGCTATTTCCTAATTTTCCATTTCAGAGCTTTACACAAGTCAAAGCCCAGTTTTCAGAGAGAAGGTTGCTTGCTGGTAGTAGCCAGGGTGGACTACTGAATTGGGAGCCATGTGCACGTCTGTTCAGTCAGCCCGTCCTCACTGGGCTGGAGTGACTTCAGAGTCCCATTGCTATGAGAGTTGATGATTTTGCCTTAGTGGAGCAACTTGTAGAGCTGAAGAGAAATAAGGTTAGGAATGATAGGCAATGGCCTGTCCCTGATGCTTCTCTCTGTCCACAGAGCCCTGAACCGATAACAAACTCTGAAGTGACTCACTCAGTTCCTGGAGATGAGGCCAAAGAGGTGCAAAAGGACTGTAAGCCTCTGGCTGCAGTCACGGAAGAAGCTGAGCATTCTGAGCCGGTAAGTGCCAGTTGTGGCTGGTGCCGTCTTTAGTGCGAGACAGAGCTGCAAGATCCTGACCAGCCAGCACTTGGTGTTGCTGGCTGAGGATGCTGAGTGCTGGAATGCTGCCAGGAGCTAGCAATCCCCCCAGCCAGTGAGAGCTGGAGAATGGGCTTGGACCTGTGCCGTTTAGGTCTCAGCTTGCTGGGATTCTGATAGGGGCCGGCCTGAAGCATGAAGGCTTCCGGGCCCCAGAGGAGGGAGCATGTCCAAGACACTGAGCTCAGCCGTGTTGGATACGTAGGGGCCAGTGTGGTCTGAAGAGACCGGTCCCTCTCCAGAATGTGGTCAAGGAGTTGGAGGCACAGAAAGGCTTGATCTGACCCCAGAGGCTCTTTGGGGTGCTTGGTCCCCACGAGCTTCTGGGCCGTGCTTACTTGGGAGCATTTCCGAGACACACTGTGGAGTTGCCGCTAGAAGTGAGAGATTTGGTGCCTTTCTTGCCAAGTCCTTCCTTTGCCTCTTCTGGCAGAGCGCTCAGTAGCAGCGTCCCCTCTGAGTGCACCTGTCTTTTGATAAGCTGCAACGAGTTGATTGTGTTGTTCACGAGTCCTTGTGGGCCTGTTCCTGTCCAGTGTGGCAAAAGAACTGCATAGTTGTGGACCCATTTGTGAGGCAAAACCCAGCGGCAACATGTGTCTCTTGATACTTTCTGTGGTGTGGTCTGCCTTGATAAGTGCCCTTGAAAATGTGCATTGCAGCCTGGAGAGGGGAGAAGGCGGAAAGACTTGGATTGCTTTCTTGTGTTGCTAAGAGCAGGAGAGACATCTCGGAATTCCGGATGCCGGATCCTAAATCCAAGGTGCAACTTTGCACCTGGGGAGCTGCCTGGGAGAAAAAGGAGCCAGGGCTTGCGGTCAATAGCAGCTGACCATGAGGCGCCGTGTGCCCTGGTGGCCAAGAAGGCCAAGGGCATGGTGGCCTGTGTCAGCAGTAGTGGGGCAGCAGGAGCAGGGCAGCGCCCTGTGCCCTGTGCTGGGCATCGGTGCTGTGGCCGCAGCTGGAGTGCTGTGAGCAGTTCTGGGCCCATCTGAAGCAGAAAGACATTGAGGGGCTGGAGCGTGTCCAGAGAAGGACACGGCAGCTGGGGACAGGTGGGAGCACAAGCCCAATGAGGAGGTGCTGCGGGAGCTTTAGGCAGGGGAAAAGGAGGCTCATCAGCAACCTTGCAGGCTCACTTCCAGAAATGCCTACATGACAGTGCTCCCCGCAAGGGCCGTTCTCATTCCAAGAATGCCCTCACTGCATCCAGATGCTTTAGACACTGGAGTAGGGGGCACTTGGATCCTTTGCTTGGTGGGCTCCTCCCTTTGCCAGTCGGAGAAGCCCCGCTCATTTTGTCTTCAAGCAGAAGTGCTTTTGCTGAAGACTTCCTCCCCTTTGGCAGCACCGGCTGACATTCTGAGAGTGTTTTAGTTTTCCATGTCTGCAGCAGCAACAGCTGGCTATTTCCTAATTTTCCATTTCAGAGCTTTACACAAGTCAAAGCCCAGTTTTCAGAGAGAAGGTTGCTTGCTGGTAGTAGCCAGGGTGGACTACTGAATTGGGAGCCATGTGCACGTCTGTTCAGTCAGCCCGTCCTCACTGGACTGGAGTGACTTCAGAGTCCCATTGCTATGAGAGTTGATGATTTTGCCTTAGTGGAGCAACTTGTAGAGCTGAAGAGAAATAAGGTTAGGAATGATAGGCAATGGCCTGTCCCTGATGCTTCTCTCTGTCCACAGAGCCCTGAACCGATAACAAACTCTGAAGTGACTCTTTCAATTCCTGGGGACGAGGCCAAAGAGGCGCAAAAGGACCAGAAGCCTCCTGTGACAATCAGCGAAGAAGCTGAGCATTCTGAGCCGGTAAGTGCCAGTTGTGGCTGGTGCCATCTTTAGTGCGAGACAGAGCTGCAAGATCCTGACCAGCCAGCACTTGGTGTTGCTGGCTGAGGATGCTGAGTGCTGGAATGTTGCCAGGAGCTAGCAATCCCCCCAGCCATTGAGAGACGGAGAATGGGCTTGGACCTGTGCCGTTTAGGTCCCTGCCTGCTGGGATTCTGATAGGGGCCGGCCTGAAGCATGAAGGCTTCCCGGCCCCAGAGGAGGGAGCATGTCCAAGACACTGAGCTCAGCCGTGTTGGATATGTAGTGGCCAGTGTGGTCTGAAGAGACCGGTCCCTCTCCAGAGTCTGGTCAAGGGGCTGCAGGCAGAGAAAGGTGTGATCTGACCTCAGAGGCTCTTTGGGGAGCTTGGTCCCCACGAGCTTCTGGGCCGTGCTTACTTGGGAGCATTTCCGAGACACACTGTGGAGTTGCCGCTAGAAGTGAGAGATTTGGTGCCTTTCTTGCCAAGTCCTTCCTTTGCCTCTTCTGGCAGAGCGCTCAGTATCAGCATCCCCTCTGAGTCCTCCTGTCATTTGATTAGCTGCAACGAGTTGATTGTGTTGTTCACGAGTCCTTGTGGGCCTGGTCCTGTCTGGTGTGCAAAAAAGAGACAGAAATGGCATAGTTCTGGACCCATTTGTGAGGCAAAACCCAGCGGCAACATGTGTCTCTTGATACTTTCTGTGGTGTGGTCTGCCTTGATAAGTGCCCTTGAAAATGTGCATTGCAGCCTGGAGAGGGGAGAAGGCGGAAAGACTTGGATTGCTTTCTTGTGTTGCTAAGAGCAGGAAAGACATCTCGCAATTCCGGATGCCGGATCCTAAATCCAAGGTGCAACGTAGCACCTGGGGAGCTGCCTGGGACAAAAAGGAGCCAGGGCTTGCGGTCAATAGCAGCTGACCATGAGGCGCCGTGTGCCCTGGTGGCCAAGAAGGCCAAGGGCATGGTGGCCTGTGTCAGCAGTAGTGGGGCAGCAGGAGCAGGGCAGTGCCCTGTGCCCTGTGCTGGGCATCGGTGCTGTGGCCGCAGCTGGAGTGCTGTGAGCCGTTCTGGGCCCATCTGAAGCAGAAAGACATTGAGGGGCTGGAGCGTGTCCAGAGAAGGACACGGCAGCTGGGGACAGGTGGGAGCACAAGCCCAATGAGGAGGTGCTGCGGGAGCTTTAGGCAGGGGAAAGGGAGGCTCATCAGCAACCTTGCAGGCTCACTTCCAGAAATGCCTACATGACAGTGCTCCCCGCAAGGGCCGTTCTCATTCCAAGAATGCCCTCACTGCATCCAGATGCTTTAGACACTGGAGTAGGGGGCACTTGGATCCTTTGCTTGGTGGGCTCCTTCCTTTGCCATTCGGAGAATCCCCGCTCATTTTGTCTTTTTGTCTTCAAGCAGAAGTGCTTTTGCTGAAGACTTCCTCCCCTTTGGCAGCACCGGCTGACATTCTGAGAGTGTTTTAGTTTTCCATGTCTGCAGCAGCAACAGCTGGCTATTTCCTAATTTTCCATTTCAGAGCTTTACACAAGTCAAAGCCCAGTTTTCAGAGAGAAGGTTGCTTGCTGGTAGTAGCCAGGGTGGACTACTGAATTGGGAGCCATGTGCACGTCTGTTCAGTCAGCCCGTCCTCACTGGACTGGAGTGACTTCAGAGTCCCATTGCTATGAGAGTTGATGATTTTGCCTTAGTGGAGCAACTTGTAGAGCTGAAGAGAAATAAGGTTAGGAATGATAGGCAATGGCCTGTCCCTGATGCTTCTCTCTGTCCACAGAGCCCTGAACCGATAACAAACTCTGAAGTGACTCTTTCAATTCCTGGGGACGAGGCCAAAGAGGCGCAAAAGGACCAGAAGCCTCCTGTGACAATCAGCGAAGAAGCTGAGCATTCTGAGCCGGTAAGTGCCAGTTGTGGCTGGTGCCATCTTTAGTGCGAGACAGAGCTGCAAGATCCTGACCAGCCAGCACTTGGTGTTGCTGGCTGAGGATGCTGAGTGCTGGAATGTTGCCAGGAGCTAGCAATCCCCCCAGCCAGTGAGAGACGGTAAATGGGCTTGGACCTGTGCCGTTTAGGTCCCTGCCTGCTGGGATTCTGATAGGGGCCGGCCTGAAGCATGAAGGCTTCCCGGCCCCAGAGGAGGGAGCATGTCCAAGACACTGAGCTCAGCCGTGTTGGATATGTAGTGGCCAGTGTGGTCTGAAGAGACCGGTCCCTCTCCAGCGTCTGGTCAAGGGGCTGCAGGCAGAGAAAGGTGTGATCTGACCTCAGAGGCTCTTTGGGGAGCTTGGTCCCCACGAGCTTCTGGGCCGTGCTTACTTGGGAGCATTTCCGAGACACACTGTGGAGTTGCCGCTAGAAGTGAGAGATTTGGTGCCTTTCTTGCCAAGTCCTTCCTTTGCCTCTTCTGGCAGAGCGCTCAGTAGCAGCATCCCCTCTGAGTCCTCCTGTCATTTGATTAGCTGCAACGAGTTGATTGTGTTGTTCACGAGTCCTTGTGGGCCTGGTCCTGTCTGGTGTGCAAAAAAGAGACAGAAATGGCATAGTTCTGGACCCATTTGTGAGGCAAAACCCAGCGGCAACATGTGTCTCTTGATACTTTCTGTGGTGTGGTCTGCCTTGATAAGTGCCCTTGAAAATGTGCATTGCAGCCTGGAGAGGGGAGAAGGCGGAAAGACTTGGATTGCTTTCTTGTGTTGCTAAGAGCAGGAAAGACATCTCGCAATTCCGGATGCCGGATCCTAAATCCAAGGTGCAACGTAGCACCTGGGGAGCTGCCTGGGACAAAAAGGAGCCAGGGCTTGCGGTCAATAGCAGCTGACCATGAGGCGCCGTGTGCCCTGGTGGCCAAGAAGGCCAAGGGCATGGTGGCCTGTGTCAGCAGTAGTGGGGCAGCAGGAGCAGGGCAGTGCCCTGTGCCCTGTGCTGGGCATCGGTGCTGTGGCCGCAGCTGGAGTGCTGTGAGCCGTTCTGGGCCCATCTGAAGCAGAAAGACATTGAGGGGCTGGAGCGTGTCCAGAGAAGGACACGGCAGCTGGGGACAGGTGGGAGCACAAGCCCAATGAGGAGGTGCTGCGGGAGCTTTAGGCAGGGGAAAGGGAGGCTCATCAGCAACCTTGCAGGCTCACTTCCAGAAATGCCTACATGACAGTGCTCCCCGCAAGGGCCGTTCTCATTCCAAGAATGCCCTCACTGCATCCAGATGCTTTAGACACTGGAGTAGGGGGCACTTGGATCCTTTGCTTGGTGGGCTCCTTCCTTTGCCATTCGGAGAATCCCCGCTCATTTTGTCTTTTTGTCTTCAAGCAGAAGTGCTTTTGCTGAAGACTTCCTCCCCTTTGGCAGCACCGGCTGACATTCTGAGAGTGTTTTAGTTTTCCATGTCTGCAGCAGCAACAGCTGGCTATTTCCTAATTTTCCATTTCAGAGCTTTACACAAGTCAAAGCCCAGTTTTCAGAGAGAAGGTTGCTTGCTGGTAGTAGCCAGGGTGGACTACTGAATTGGGAGCCATGTGCACGTCTGTTCAGTCAGCCCGTCCTCACTGGACTGGAGTGACTTCAGAGTCCCATTGCTATGAGAGTTGATGATTTTGCCTTAGTGGAGCAACTTGTAGAGCTGAAGAGAAATAAGGTTAGGAATGATAGGCAATGGCCTGTCCCTGATGCTTCTCTCTGTCCACAGAGCCCTGAACCGATAACAAACTCTGAAGTGACTCACTCAGTTCCTGGAGATGAGGCCAAAGAGGTGCAAAAGGACTGTAAGCCTCTGGCTGCAGTCACGGAAGAAGCTGAGCATTCTGAGCCGGTAAGTGCCAGTTGTGGCTGGTGCTGTATTTAGTGCGAGACACAGCTGCAAGGTCCTGACCAGCCAGCACTTGGTGTTGCTGGCTGAGGATGCTGAGTGCTGGAATGCTGCCAGGAGCTAGCAATCCCCCCAGCCAGTGAGAGCTGGAGAATAGGCTTTGACCTGTGCCGTTTAGGTCTCAGCTTGCTGGGATTCTGATAGGGGCCGGCCTGAAGCATGAAGGCTTCCGGGCCCCAGAGGAGGGAGCATGTCCAAGACACTGAGCTCAGCCGTGTTGGATACGTAGGGGCCAGTGTGGTCTGAAGCGACCGCTCCCTCTCCAGAATGTGGTCAAGGAGTTGGAGGCACAGAAAGGCTTGATCTGACCCCAGAGGCTCTTTGGGGTGCTTGGTCCCCACGAGCTTCTGGGCCGTGCTTACTTGGGAGCATTTCCGAGACACACTGTGGAGTTGCCGCTAGAAGTGAGAGATTTGGTGCCTTTCTTGCCAAGTCCTTCCTTTGCCTCTTCTGGCAGAGCGCTCAGTAGCAGCGTCCCCTCTGAGTGCACCTGTCTTTTGATAAGCTGCAACGAGTTGATTGTGTTGTTCACGAGTCCTTGTGGGCCTGGTCCTGTCCAGTGTGGCAAAAGAACTGCATAGTTGTGGACCCATTTGTGAGGCAAAACCCAGCGGCAACATGTGTCTCTTGATACTTTCTGTGGTGTGGTCTGCCTTGATAAGTGCCCTTGAAAATGTGCATTGCAGCCTGGAGAGGGGAGAAGGCGGAAAGACTTGGATTGCTTTCTTGTGTTGCTAAGAGCAGGAAAGACATCTCGCAATTCCGGATGCCGGATCCTAAATCCAAGGTGCAACTTTGCACCTGGGGAGCTGCCTGGGAGAAAAAGGAGCCAGGGCTTGCGGTCAATAGCAGCTGACCATGAGGCGCCGTGTGCCCTGGTGGCCAAGAAGGCCAAGGGCATGGTGGCCTGTGTCAGCAGTAGTGGGGCAGCAGGAGCAGGGCAGTGACCTGTGCCCTGTGCTGGGCATCGGTGCTGTGGCCGCAGCTGGAGTGCTGTGAGCAGTTCTGGGCCCATCTGAAGCAGAAAGACATTGAGGGGCTGGAGCGTGTCCAGAGAAGGACATGGCAGCTGGGGACAGGTGGGAGCACAAGCCCAATGAGGAGGTGCTGCGGGAGCTTTAGGCAGGGGAAAAGGAGGCTCATCAGCAACCTTGCAGGCTCACTTCCAGAAATGCCTACATGACAGTGCTCCCCGCAAGGGCCGTTCTCATTCCAAGAATGCCCTCACTGCATCCAGATGCTTTAGACACTGGAGTAGGGGGCACTTGGATCCTTTGCTTGGTGGGCTCCTTCCTTTGCCAGTCGGAGAAGCCCCGCTCATTTTGTCTTCAAGCAGAAGTGCTTTTGCTGAAGACTTCCTCCCCTTTGGCAGCACCGGCTGACATTCTGAGAGTGTTTTAGTTTTCCGTGTCTGCAGCAGCAACAGCTGGCTATTTCCTAATTTTCCATTTCAGAGCTTTACACAAGTCAAAGCCCAGTTTTCAGAGAGAAGGTTGCTTGCTGGTAGTAGCCAGGGTGGACTACTGAATTGGGAGCCATGTGCACGTCTGTTCAGTCAGCCCGTCCTCACTGGACTGGAGTGACTTCAGAGTCCCATTGCTATGAGAGTTGATGATTTTGCCTTAGTGGAGCAACTTGTAGAGCTGAAGAGAAATAAGGTTAGGAATGATAGGCAATGGCCTGTCCCTGATGCTTCTCTCTGTCCACAGAGCCCTGAACCGATAACAAACTCTGAAGTGACTCTTTCAATTCCTGGGGACGAGGCCAAAGAGGCGCAAAAGGACCAGAAGCCTCCTGTGACAATCAGCGAAGAAGCTGAGCATTCTGAGCCGGTAAGTGCCAGTTGTGGCTGGTGCCATCTTTAGTGCGAGACAGAGCTGCAAGATCCTGACCAGCCAGCACTTGGTGTTGCTGGCTGAGGATGCTGAGTGCTGGAATGTTGCCAGGAGCTAGCAATCCCCCCAGCCAGTGAGAGACGGAGAATGGGCTTGGACCTGTGCCGTTTAGGTCCCTGCCAGCTGGGATTCTGATAGGGGCCGGCCTGAAGCATGAAGGCTTCCCGGCCCCAGAGGAGGGAGCATGTCCAAGACACTGAGCTCAGCCGTGTTGGATATGTAGTGGCCAGTGTGGTCTGAAGAGACCGGTCCCTCTCCAGCGTCTGGTCAAGGGGCTGCAGGCAGAGAAAGGTGTGATCTGACCTCAGAGGCTCTTTGGGGAGCTTGGTCCCCACGAGCTTCTGGGCCGTGCTTACTTGGGAGCATTTCCGAGACACACTGTGGAGTTGCCGCTAGAAGTGAGAGATTTGGTGCCTTTCTTGCCAAGTCCTTCCTTTGCCTCTTCTGGCAGAGCGCTCAGTAGCAGCATCCCCTCTGAGTCCTCCTGTCATTTGATTAGCTGCAACGAGTTGATTGTGTTGTTCACGAGTCCTTGTGGGCCTGGTCCTGTCTGGTGTGCAAAAAAGAGACAGAAATGGCATAGTTCTGGACCCATTTGTGAGGCAAAACCCAGCGGCAACATGTGTCTCTTGATACTTTCTGTGGTGTGGTCTGCCTTGATAAGTGCCCTTGAAAATGTGCATTGCAGCCTGGAGAGGGGAGAAGGCGGAAAGACTTGGATTGCTTTCTTGTGTTGCTAAGAGCAGGAAAGACATCTCGCAATTCCGGATGCCGGATCCTAAATCCAAGGTGCAACGTAGCACCTGGGGAGCTGCCTGGGACAAAAAGGAGCCAGGGCTTGCGGTCAATAGCAGCTGACCATGAGGCGCCGTGTGCCCTGGTGGCCAAGAAGGCCAAGGGCATGGTGGCCTGTGTCAGCAGTAGTGGGGCAGCAGGAGCAGGGCAGTGCCCTGTGCCCTGTGCTGGGCATCGGTGCTGTGGCCGCAGCTGGAGTGCTGTGAGCCGTTCTGGGCCCATCTGAATCAGAAAGACATTGAGGGGCTGGAGCGTGTCCACAGAAGGACACGGCAGCTGGGGACAGGTGGGAGCACAAGCCCAATGAGGAGGTGCTGCGGGAGCTTTAGGCAGGGGAAAGGGAGGCTCATCAGCAACCTTGCAGGCTCACTTCCAGAAATGCCTACATGACAGTGCTCCCCGCAAGGGCCGTTCTCATTCCAAGAATGCCCTCACTGCATCCAGATGCTTTAGACACTGGAGTAGGGGGCACTTGGATCCTTTGCTTGGTGGGCTCCTTCCTTTGCCATTCGGAGAATCCCCGCTCATTTTGTCTTTTTGTCTTCAAGCAGAAGTGCTTTTGCTGAAGACTTCCTCCCCTTTGGCAGCACCGGCTGACATTCTGAGAGTGTTTTAGTTTTCCATGTCTGCAGCAGCAACAGCTGGCTATTTCCTAATTTTCCATTTCAGAGCTTTACACAAGTCAAAGCCCAGTTTTCAGAGAGAAGGTTGCTTGCTGGTAGTAGCCAGGGTGGACTACTGAATTGGGAGCCATGTGCACGTCTGTTCAGTCAGCCCGTCCTCACTGGACTGGAGTGACTTCAGAGTCCCATTGCTATGAGAGTTGATGATTTTGCCTTAGTGGAGCAACTTGTAGAGCTGAAGAGAAATAAGGTTAGGAATGATAGGCAATGGCCTGTCCCTGATGCTTCTCTCTGTCCACAGAGCCCTGAACCGATAACAAACTCTGAAGTGACTCACTCAGTTCCTGGAGATGAGGCCAAAGAGGTGCAAAAGGACTGTAAGCCTCTGGCTGCAGTCACGGAAGAAGCTGAGCATTCTGAGCCGGTAAGTGCCAGTTGTGGCTGGTGCTGTATTTAGTGCGAGACACAGCTGCAAGGTCCTGACCAGCCAGCACTTGGTGTTGCTGGCTGAGGATGCTGAGTGCTGGAATGCTGCCAGGAGCTAGCAATCCCCCCAGCCAGTGAGAGCTGGAGAATAGGCTTTGACCTGTGCCGTTTAGGTCTCAGCTTGCTGGGATTCTGATAGGGGCCGGCCTGAAGCATGAAGGCTTCCGGGCCCCAGAGGAGGGAGCATGTCCAAGACACTGAGCTCAGCCGTGTTGGATACGTAGGGGCCAGTGTGGTCTGAAGCGACCGGTCCCTCTCCAGAATGTGGTCAAGGAGTTGGAGGCACAGAAAGGCTTGATCTGACCCCAGAGGCTCTTTGGGGTGCTTGGTCCCCACGAGCTTCTGGGCCGTGCTTACTTGGGAGCATTTCCGAGACACACTGTGGAGTTGCCGCTAGAAGTGAGAGATTTGGTGCCTTTCTTGCCAAGTCCTTCCTTTGCCTCTTCTGGCAGAGCGCTCAGTAGCAGTGTCCCCTCTGAGTGCACCTGTCTTTTGATAAGCTGCAACGAGTTGATTGTGTTGTTCACGAGTCCTTGTGGGCCTGGTCCTGTCCAGTGTGGCAAAAGAACTGCATAGTTGTGGACCCATTTGTGAGGCAAAACCCAGCGGCAACATGTGTCTCTTGATACTTTCTGTGGTGTGGTCTGCCTTGATAAGTGCCCTTGAAAATGTGCATTGCAGCCTGGAGAGGGGAGAAGGCGGAAAGACTTGGATTGCTTTCTTGTGTTGCTAAGAGCAGGAAAGACATCTCGGAATTCCGGATGCCGGATCCTAAATCCAAGGTGCAACTTTGCACCTGGGGAGCTGCCTGGGAGAAAAAGGAGCCAGGGCTTGCGGTCAATAGCAGCTGACCATGAGGCGCCGTGTGCCCTGGTGGCCAAGAAGGCCAAGGGCATGGTGGCCTGTGTCAGCAGTAGTGGGGCAGCAGGAGCAGGGCAGTGACCTGTGCCCTGTGCTGGGCATCGGTGCTGTGGCCGCAGCTGGAGTGCTGTGAGCAGTTCTGGGCCCATCTGAAGCAGAAAGACATTGAGGGGCTGGAGCGTGTCCAGAGAAGGACACGGCAGCTGGGGACAGGTGGGAGCACAAGCCCAATGAGGAGGTGCTGCGGGAGCTTTAGGCAGGGGAAAGGGAGGCTCATCAGCAACCTTGCAGGCTCACTTCCAGAAATGCCTACATGACAGTGCTCCCCGCAAGGGCCGTTCTCATTCCAAGAATGCTCTCACTGCATCCAGATGCTTTAAACACTGGAGTAGGGGGCACTTGGATCCTTTGCTTGGTGGGCTCCTTCCTTTGCCAGTCGGAGAAGCCCCGCTCATTTTGTCTTCAAGCAGAAGTGCTTTTGCTGAAGACTTCCTCCCCTTTGGCAGCACCGGCTGACATTCTGAGAGTGTTTTAGTTTTCCATGTCTGCAGCAGCAACAGCTGGCTATTTCCTAATTTTCCATTTCAGAGCTTTACACAAGTCAAAGCCCAGTTTTCAGAGAGAAGGTTGCTTGCTGGTAGTAGCCAGGGTGGACTACTGAATTGGGAGCCATGTGCACGTCTGTTCAGTCAGCCCGTCCTCACTGGACTGGAGTGACTTCAGAGTCCCATTGCTATGAGAGTTGATGATTTTGCCTTAGTGGAGCAACTTGTAGAGCTGAAGAGAAATAAGGTTAGGAATGATAGGCAATGGCCTGTCCCTGATGCTTCTCTCTGTCCACAGAGCCCTGAACCGATAACAAACTCTGAAGTGACTCTTTCAATTCCTGGGGACGAGGCCAAAGAGGCGCAAAAGGACCAGAAGCCTCCTGTGACAATCAGCGAAGAAGCTGAGCATTCTGAGCCGGTAAGTGCCAGTTGTGGCTGGTGCCATCTTTAGTGCGAGACAGAGCTGCAAGATCCTGACCAGCCAGCACTTGGTGTTGCTGGCTGAGGATGCTGAGTGCTGGAATGTTGCCAGGAGCTAGCAATCACCCCAGCCAGTGAGAGCTGGAGAATGGGCTTGGACCTGTGCCGTTTAGGTCCCTGCCTGCTGGGATTCTGATAGGGGCCGGCCTGAAGCATGAAGGCTTCCCGGCCCCAGAGGAGGGAGCATGTCCAAGACACTGAGCTCAGCCGTGTTGGATATGTAGTGGCCAGTGTGGTCTGAAGAGACCGGTCCCTCTCCAGTGTCTGGTCAAGGGGCTGCAGGCAGAGAAAGGTGTGATCTGACCTCAGAGGCCCTTTGGGGAGCTTGGTCCCCACGAGCTTCTGGGCCGTGCTTACTTGGGAGCATTTCCGAGACACACTGTGGAGTTGCCGCTAGAAGTGAGAGATTTGGTGCCTTTCTTGCCAAGTCCTTCCTTTGCCTCTTCTGGCAGAGCACTCAGTAGCAGCATCCCCTCTGAGTCCTCCTGTCATTTGATTAGCTGCAACGAGTTGATTGTGTTGTTCACGAGTCCTTGTGGGCCTGGTCCTGTCTGGTGTGCAAAAAAGAGACAGAAATGGCATAGTTCTGGACCCATTTGTGAGGCAAAACCCAGCGGCAACATGTGTCTCTTGATACTTTCTGTGGTGTGGTCTGCCTTGATAAGTGCCCTTGAAAATGTGCATTGCAGCCTGGAGAGGGGAGAAGGCGGAAAGACTTGGATTGCTTTCTTGTGTTGCTAAGAGCAGGAAAGACATCTCGCAATTCCGGATGCCGGATCCTAAATCCAAGGTGCAACTTTGCACCTGGGGAGCTGCCTGGGACAAAAAGGAGCCAGGGCTTGCGGTCAATAGCAGCTGACCATGAGGCGCCGTGTGCCCTGGTGGCCAAGAAGGCCAAGGGCATGGTGGCCTGTGTCAGCAGTAGTGGGGCAGCAGGAGCAGGGCAGTGCCCTGTGCCCTGTGCTGGGCATCGGTGCTGTGGCCGCAGCTGGAGTGCTGTGAGCCGTTCTGGGCCCATCTGAAGCAGAAAGACATTGAGGGGCTGGAGCGTGTCCAGAGAAGGACACGGCAGCTGGGGACAGGTGGGAGCACAAGCCCAATGAGGAGGTGCTGCGGGAGCTTTAGGCAGGGGAAAGGGAGGCTCATCAGCAACCTTGCAGGCTCACTTCCAGAAATGCCTACATGACAGTGCTCCCCGCAAGGGCCGTTCTCATTCCAAGAATGCCCTCACTGCATCCAGATGCTTTAGACACTGGAGTAGGGGGCACTTGGATCCTTTGCTTGGTGGGCTCCTTCCTTTGCCATTCGGAGAATCCCCGCTCATTTTGTCTTTTTGTCTTCAAGCAGAAGTGCTTTTGCTGAAGACTTCCTCCCCTTTGGCAGCACCGGCTGACATTCTGAGAGTGTTTTAGTTTTCCATGTCTGCAGCAGCAACAGCTGGCTATTTCCTAATTTTCCATTTCAGAGCTTTACACAAGTCAAAGCCCAGTTTTCAGAGAGAAGGTTGCTTGCTGGTAGTAGCCAGGGTGGACTACTGAATTGGGAGCCATGTGCACGTCTGTTCAGTCAGCCCGTCCTCACTGGACTGGAGTGACTTCAGAGTCCCATTGCTATGAGAGTTGATGATTTTGCCTTAGTGGAGCAACTTGTAGAGCTGAAGAGATATAAGGTTAGGAATGATAGGCAATGGCCTGTCCCTGATGCTTCTCTCTGTCCACAGAGCCCTGAACCGATAACAAACTCTGAAGTGACTCTTTCAATTCCTGGGAACGAGGCCAAAATGGCGCAAAAGGACCAGAAGCCTCCTGTGGCAATCAGCGAAGAAGCTGAGCATTCTGAGCCCGTAAGTGCCAGTTGTGGCTGGTGCCATCTTTAGTGCGAGACAGAGCTGCAAGATCCTGACCAGCCAGCACTTGGTGTTGCTGGCTGAGGATGCTGAGTGCTGGAATGCTGCCAGGAGCTAGCAATCCCCCCAGCCAGTGAGAGCTGGAGAATGGGCTTTGACCTGTGCCGTTTAGGTCCCTGCCTGCTGGGATTCTGATAGGGACAGGCCTGAAGCATGAAGGCTTCCCGGCCCCAGAGGAGGGAGCATGTCCAAGACACTGAGCTCAGCCGTGTTGGATATGTCTGGGCCAGTGTGGTCTGAAGAGACCTGTCCCTCTCCAGAGTCTGGTCAAGGGGCTGCAGGCAGAGAAAGGTGTGATCTGACCCCAGAGGTTCTTTGGGGTGCTTGGTCCCCACGAGCTTCTGGGCCGTGCTTACTTGGGAGCATTTCCGAGACACACTGTGGAGTTGCCGCTAGAAGTGAGAGATTTGGTGCCTTTCTTGCCAAGTCCTTCCTTTGCCTCTTCTGGCAGAGCGCTCAGTAGCAGCGTCCCCTCTGAGTCCTCCTGTCATTTGATAAGCTGCAACGAGTTGATTGTGTTGTTCACGAGTCCTTGTGGGCCTGGTCCTGTCTGTTGTGCAAAAAAGAGACAGAAATGGCATAGTTCTGGACCCATTTGTGAGGCAAAACCCAGCGGCAACATGTGTCTCTTGATACTTTCTGTGGTGTGGTCTGCCTTGATAAGTGCCCTTGAAAATGTGCATTGCAGCCTGGAGAGGGGAGAAGGCGGAAAGACTTGGATTGCTTTCTTGTGTTGCTAAGAGCAGGAAAGATATCTCGCAATTCCGGATGCCGGATTCTAAATCCAAGGTGCAACTTTGCACCTGGGGAGCTGCCTGGGACAAAAAGGATCCAGGGCTTGCGGTCAATAGCAGCTGACCATGAGGAGCCGTGTGCCCTGGTGGCCAAGAAGGCCAAGGGCATGGTGGCCTGTGTCAGCAGTAGTGGGGCAGCAGGAGCAGGGCAGTGACCTGTGCCCTGTTCCCTGTTCCATGTTCCCTGTTCCCTGTTCCCTGTGCCCTCTGCCCTGTGCCATGTGCCGTTTGTCCTGTGCTGGGCATTGGTGCTGTGGCCGCAGCTGGAGTGCTGTGAGCCGTTCTGGGCCCATCTGAAGCAGAAATACATTGAGGGGCTGGAGCGTGTCCAGTGAAGGACACGGCAGCTGGGGACAGGTGGGAGCACAAGCCCAATGAGGAGGTGCTGCGGGAGCTTTAGGCAGGGGAAAGGGAGGCTCATCAGCAACCTTGCAGGCTCACTTCCAGAAATGCCTACATGACAGTGCTCCCCGCAAGGGCCGTTCTCATTCCAAGAATGCCCTCACTGCATCCAGATGCTTTAGACACTGGAGTAGGTGGCACTTGGATCCTTTGCTTGGTGGGCTCCTTCCTTTGCCAGTCGGAGAATCCCCGCTCATTTGGTCTTTTTGTCTTCAAGCAGAAGTGCTTTTGCTGAAGACTTCCTCCCCTTTGGCAGCACCGGCTGACATTCTGAGAGTGTTTTAGTTTTCCATGTCTGCAGCAGCAACAGCTGGCTATTTCCTAATTTTCCATTTCAGAGCTTTACACAAGTCAAAGCCCAGTTTTCAGAGAGAAGGTTGCTTGCTGGTAGTAGCCAGGGTGGACTACTGAATTGGGAGCCATGTGCACGTCTGTTCAGTCAGCCCGTCCTCACTGGACTGGAGTGACTTCAGAGTCCCATTGCTATGAGAGTTGATGATTTTGCCTTAGTGGAGCAACTTGTAGAGCTGAAGAGAAATAAGGTTAGGAATGATAGGCAATGGCCTGTCCCTGATGCTTCTCTCTGTCCACAGAGCCCTGAACCGATAACAAACTCTGAAGTGACTCTTTCAATTCCTGGGAACGAGGCCAAAATGGCGCAAAAGGACCAGAAGCCTCCTGTGGCAATCAGCGAAGAAGCTGAGCATTCTGAGCCCGTAAGTGCCAGTTGTGGCTGGTGCCATCTTTAGTGCGAGACAGAGCTGCAAGATCCTGACCAGCCAGCACTTGGTGTTGCTGGCTGAGGATGCTGAGTGCTGGAATGCTGCCAGGAGCTAGCAATCCCCCCAGCCAGTGAGAGCTGGAGAATGGGCTTTGACCTGTGCCGTTTAGGTCCCTGCCTGCTGGGATTCTGATAGGGACAGGCCTGAAGCATGAAGGCTTCCCGGCCCCAGAGGAGGGAGCATGTCCAAGACACTGAGCTCAGCCGTGTTGGATATGTCGGGGCCAGTGTGGTCTGAAGAGACCGGTCCCTCTCCAGAGTCTGGTCAAGGGGCTGCAGGCAGAGAAAGGTGTGATCTGACCCCAGAGGTTCTTTGGGGTGCTTGGTCCCCACGAGCTTCTGGGCCGTGCTTACTTGGGAGTATTTCCGAGACACACTGTGGAGTTGCCGCTAGAAGTGAGAGATTTGGTGCCTTTCTTGCCAAGTCCTTCCTTTGCCTCTTCTGGCAGAGCGCTCAGTAGCAGCGTCCCCTCTGAGTCCTCCTGTCATTTGATAAGCTGCAACGAGTTGATTGTGTTGTTCACGAGTCCTTGTGGGCCTGGTCCTGTCTGTTGTGCAAAAAAGAGACAGAAATGGCATAGTTCTGGACCCATTTGTGAGGCAAAACCCAGCGGCAACATGTGTCTCTTGATACTTTCTGTGGTGTGGCCTGCCTTGATAAGTGCCCTTGAAAATGTGCATTGCAGCCTGGAGAGGGGAGCAGGCGGAAAGACTTGGATTGCTTTCTTGTGTTGCTAAGAACAGGAAAGGCATCTTGCAATTCCGGATGCTGCATCCTAAATCCAAGGTGCAACTTTGCACCTGGGGAGCTGCCTGGGACAAAAAGGAGCCAGGGCTTGCGGTCAATAGCCGCTGACCATGAGGTGCCGTGTGCCCTGGTGGCCAAGAAGGCCAAGGGCATGGTGGCCTGTGTCAGCAGTAGTGGGGCAGCAGGAGCAGGGCAGTGCCCTGTGCCCTGTGCTGGGCATCGGTGCTGTGGCCGCAGCTGGAGTGCTGTGAGCAGTTCTGGGCCCATCTGAAGCAGAAAGACATTGAGGGGCTGGAGCGTGTCCAGAGAAGGACACGGCAGCTGGGGACAGGTGGGAGCACAAGCCCAATGAGGAGGTGCTGCGGGAGCTTTAGGCAGGGGAAAGGGAGGCTCATCAGCAACCTTGCAGGCTCACTTCCAGAAATGCCTACATGACAGTGCTCCCCGCAAGGGCCGTTCTCATTCCAAGAATGCTCTCACTGCATCCAGATGCTTTAGACACTGGAGTAGGGGGCACTTGGATCCTTTGCTCTCTTGGGTTATTGCTTCTATGGTTTTAGAAGGCCTTTTTATTTTCTTCCTGCTGCTAGCATATGTACTATTCCTGAACTGTTTTTTTCACGAGAAGATGCAGTTTGGTCAGGGATTTGGGTGTTGAAAGTCCTTTTCTCTTGCCAGGTCGGCCATTAGGACCTTGCACGTCTGTGTCATTTTAACAGTGCCTTTTCCTTCTGGCAAGCTTGCAGATCCAGAATTGCCCAATTATAGAATCAGGTTTTCAGTCTGGGAATTGAGCATTAAATCATCTCCTTTGCATTCCAGCTGGTCCTAAGATGTCAGATTAGTTTGGAGGGGCTCAGCTTGATTCTGATTACAGGCACTTTAGCACCATCCGTGTGGCTGTGACATACAGTAGATCTTGCCCCAGCGCAGATGCATAAAGAGTGCAGTTCCAAGGGCCATGCTCTGGGTCTGATGTCATTCCATAAGCTGCTACACCCTCCAGATTCCTCGAGAGTGTGGTTCGCTGAAGCAACAAGACAGCAAGTTCAAGATTGCTGCTGAATGGGGCACTGGCTTTCCAAGAGTTGATGTGTGTCATAACAGAAAGTATAGTAAGAGAATATATATAAGTGAGATCGATCTGTCTATCTATTTATCTATCTATCTATCTATCTATCTATCTATCTATCTATCCATCTATCTAACTTTTCCATAAGTGATTCTTCCCAATTCTGGTTAGAGGCAGGTGGAGGTGCAAAGCTCACCCTTAAGGCATCCCTTCAGCAGAAGAGGAGAGGCATGTTCTATCAACTGATCCCGAGCAGTCAGAGATGTCTCCCCTCCAGAGATGGTTGTTTTCCCCCCTCAGAGTTGTTTTCCTCCTCCTGCCTCTTCTGCCCTGAAGCCCTATTTTATTCTTTAAATTTCTCCCTTTCCTAGTGATGTGGAACGATTCCATGTTTTAGGTGGTGTTTGGTGACTCTTGTCATACATCCATTACATGGCACATGATTTTCTTCATTGGAACCCCTGAGGGTGTGTAAGTTCATTTGTTGATGGGGGTTTCTGTTGAGAAACCCCCATCTTTCTTATGAGGGTTTCTGTTACCACTGGTGTGAATTCTCAGGTGACAAATGAGCAAGAATGAATGCCTTGGTCCTCCTCCATATACTGAGGTGGCTGTAGAGGCTCTCTGGCCTCCATCAGAGGAGTTGTGCATGCATCCTTATCTCCTGAATGAGCAGGATTTCTAACAAGAGTGTAGATGTCAGAAAGGCAGGAGACTAGTGGTGTGGCCTGAAGAAAACATGAACTCCAGAAGTGTCTCTCACAAGAAGTGAGCCCACAATGGAAGCAGAGCCAGGATGGAGCCGTGGGACAGGGCGGGGTGTCAGTCACAAAGGAAAGACAAACGGGACACAGCAGAAGTGGAGGGAGGTCCTCACCAGACCCTTGAGAAATGCCACACCTTCCCTGTCAGCTGCCTGAGAGGCTCTTGGAGCTTCAGTCCCAGATGGACCCTGATTGTACTGCCAGTGTCACTTTGGAATCTGTGCCTCCCCATGGGCAGAGAATGATGCAAGAGAGCAGCAGCACAGTGCTTTGGGAACATGTGAGCCCATCCGGCTTAGAGACTTGGCCCACAAGTGTTGTATGAGAAGTTGAAACGCATCTTCTTTTGCTTTCTGTGCAGGCCCTTCTAGAGAAAGAGCGTGAGCAGATTGCTTTATCAGAGGTGCCATGGCAGACTCAGGAAGAGGTGTTCCCAGCCCCAGAGCAGGAAGAGCAGCTCAGGCAGCAGGTGGAAGAGCTACAGGAGAATGGCCAGGTAAGCCTGGCTCACCAGATGACAGACTGAAGGGCAGAAGCAGGAGCAAAAAACAGAGCTCCTGGGACTGAGGAGGCCAGGAGTCCCACAGGCACTGAAAGCACAGAGCCTTGTAATCTGCAGAGATCAGCACTGGGATGGGAGGGTTAAAATGGAAGCACAGGTGGGTAGGGAAGCAGAAAGAAGTGGCTGAATGAATTTGATTTTGAGGCTGAAAGAGGAAAAGCTGAGCTGGTGACAGCTTCCTGTGACTTGCTCTGCATTTGTGTCTACAGAACATCAAGGCAGAGCCACAAGTAGAGCTGCCTGAAGATCAGATTGCCATCATGGCAGTGAAGAGGAGGAACAAGGAAGACATGAGAAGTGTCCAAGAGGAGATGAATCTCCATCAGCAGAGAGGCGATCAACAAAACCAGGTTAGTGCAAAAGTGACACACACTCCACTCAAGAAACATTTCACTTCTTTTTTACAGAACCTCAAGGACAACATCAGTGCAGAGCTGAAGGAAATTGAGGTTAGGATGAAGGCAAGAGAGAAGAGGCTGGAGGAAGAAATAAAAATGATCAGAGAGAAACATAATCCCCTGCTTCAGGCTGTACAAAAGCAAGTGAGTGAAAAAAGCAATAGCCAATGCAGTCACCAGACTAGTGGTTTCTGCCCTTCTTGCCTTTCCAGTGTAGAGTAGCAGGGGGTGGGGTGGTGCCTCTGAGTGCCATCCTGCTGTAGGGTCCATCACAGCCACTCTGAAGGACATTTTCTGGTGTGCTGAATCACAACATCTGCCCTGGAGAGTGAGGCTAGTCCTTTGGCCTTTTGGCTAACAGTCATTCAAATGGATTCCTGCTGGCCTGTTCCTGCACTCCTTCTTTCTTGAGGTATTTTTTACAGTGGGACATGGTGACCCAGACGGAGGATTGAAACAAGCTGTCTGTAGTCTTGTAAATCTGTTCTCTCCCTTTCCTCACAGTCAATGACTCTTGGCTGACAGGGACAAGCTGTAGTCTCTGACTGCTTTGTTCTGTTTGACTTGAGGTGGAAGCCTTGACATCTCACCTGCCAGCCCGCAAAGACTTCCAGCAAATGACTGGAAAGAAAAAGCCCCGTTGTCAGCGTGAGGCACAAGAGCTGTCCCAACCGGAGATGCTGCAGGTTGGGCATGTCCTGAAGATGGGCCAGGAAAAGAGGACTCAGTGGAAGGAGGTAAAGCATTTGAACAAGCATGTCTGCAGCCCTTGGAGAGGGAAAGGAATCCCTGGGGAGGAAGTGGAATGGTCATTGTGGCAGCCATCCTTCAGAAAATCCATGAGAATGGAACATGAATCTGGCTCTGAACTCGAGTAAAACCAGCCTTTGATACTGACCCACCAGTTTGAGAAGGGGCCATCCAAATAATCCATTTTAAGAGCCCTGCATGTGGCTGACAACATCTTCCTGTGGGCTTGCATTTGAGAAGGGATCTTAAATTAAACTTTGCCAGCCACCTTTCTAACACAAACTCTTTACTTGTCTCAGATCTACACAGGCAGTGTTACTGAACCTGCTGCAGCAGCAGCCTTGTCTAGTGGAGCCTTTGCTCCCCAGCCTGAGAAGTGGAGCCTGGGCAGTTTGTTCATCTCCAGCACTGACACAGCTGCTGCTCAGCCAAAGGAGACTAAGAAGTACTTGCAGCTACTGAGTACGTCTGGTGTATTTCTTGTCTGAGGGACAGTGTGTTGTGTGCATGTGTCAGTAGAGCTGTACCAAATGTTCCTCCTCAGTTTGGTGGCACAGGGACATTTAGGATTCCCTGTAGGAACTGCTGTAGAAAATCACTCTCTGTGTTGGCCATCTGTGCTACAGAGTTATCTGTCTGGTTATTGTTGTTGTTCCTCAGCCAACCACAAAGGGTTCAGAGACCCACCCAGTGGGGCTGCCTTTTTTATCTTCTGGAAGCTGAGATCTCTGCTTTAAAGTGAGCATCTTGCATTTTGTTTCCCTCAGGGAAAATAGTGAACATGAAAAATCCTGCAACAAAGTACAATGAACTGGAAAACATTGGCAGCGGGTGAGTCCAACCACAGTTACTTCTACACAACCATGGGCAGGTGATTTGCTGGTAGAATGTCTATCAAGTGTGAAGTCAGGCAAGCTGCAAACATATTCAGACACTGAGGTTAGATTGCTCAACCTCTCAGTACTGGCCAGAATTTGTGAGCAAGGTCAAAAGGCATTGTCAAAGACATCTCCATGCTTCTAAGGTCTTGCCTGCAGCAAGAAACAGGACCTGGAAGATCTCCTTGTCTCTACAGTGTGGGACAGCTCTGTGTTATTTTCCTTAGCACTTTTTAATATCTCCAAATCATACAGCCAGAGTAATGAAAGGAGAAGAATCTTGCTTGCCTGAAAAAGCAAACTACCCACTAGGATAGCTGTCAGATTACGGTTCTCAGGAACATTTCTTTCCAAGAGTTTGCTGAAGCACATACTCCAAGGTCAGGAGAAGAACTGCAACAGTTTAGAAACTGCAGCCTGAGATGAAAGAATAAGCTCTGTCTTTGAGCTAAGGCAGTAAACCCCAACACTCCAGGAACAGGCCCAGTGCCCATGCACTTGAGAGGAAAATGCATCAGCTGCCTTCCGGCAGACCCTTCCTGCGTCCTGCAGATTTTAGGCACTTCCTGGGCTGGCTTTCACTCCACGATCTAAATGGCTTCTCCTTTCCTTGCTTTGTTTTGTTTCTAGGACTTTTGGAGAGGTTTGTAGGGCACTTGACAAGGCAGCAGGAAGAGAGGTAAATGTCAACAGCCCCTGCAGACTCTGCAGCTCTTGAGGGCTTTCCCCCCTGGTGTCAGCTGTGGCTGGAGCTTTGGGTGGAGCTGTGCAGTAAAGGCACAAGAAGCACAGACTGGCACCAGCCTGCAAACTGTATTTGGGCCATTCTTTGTCCTTCTCAGCTGCCAGAAGGAAGGTGAGGAGGGCAGCGGTTCCTTTCAGAGAAGGACGCGCTCGCTCGCTCTCAATTGCTAAAACAAAGGTGGTGCCTTAGAACATCTCACTGCTCTTTGCGGCTACAGCTTCAGAGTTGTATTCTCATTTCTGGCTGCCAGCAAATACATCTGAATGTTACTGGCAGTTCCTTAGCCATCTGCAGGGTTGCACCTGGGAACTGCACATAGGGAGAGACCTGCAAGGCATCCCTAAAAGCCCGAAGCCCCGCTTGCAGCCCAGGATGTATCCACCGAGTACCAAGGCATGCATTACTTTTGAATCCCAGGAAGGAATGTGGTCAGAGCCTTGTGGGTTATGGTTAAGACATCTTTGCTACCAGGTGGACATTGTAAAATGTCGGTGGCCACACATCCTGAAACTGGCCTCCAAGGGAGCAGAGAAATGGGCTGTTGGAATGACAGTTCCTAATTATTCCAATGTCTAATCACAAGGCGCTTTGGCTCAGCTTGGCTGTGTCATTCCAAAATCACTCACTCCGTGTGTGTTGTGGTCTCGTGCCACCAACTTCTGAAGTTACTGAATTTCAATGTCATTTTAGGTGGCCATAAAGAAAATAAATCTCCACAGACTGAAAGAGAAGGAACTACTAGTCAATGAACTCATGCTCATGAATAAGCATAAGAATCCCAACCTGGTTAACTGTTTAGACTGGTGAGTCATGCTTTTGTCCCATGACTGTTTGTTTACTACTGCAAATATGCAAGGTAAAAACCCACTTTGGTCCCTGGCAGAAAACAGAGCTGTTAATTATTACTTCTTATTGTTCTTCTCATCTCCAATGGATGGGAAGAGAGTGCATCTTGTCTGCATGAGTTTTCCCTGGCACACGTAGTTTGAAAATTGTTCAAAAACCTGGATCACCCATATCTTACCAAATCGTAAGTTCATCATGAATCGTAAGCCTGTAAGTTCACTGCCACCATGTTGTTCTGGGGCTTGATTTATTTCAAGTGTCCTCTTACATGCGGATCAACTAACAAGGATTTCCCTTGATTGTGTTCCCTCTTTTCTATTGCTTTGCATGCCAGGAAGACTAGGTGCTTTTTTTTCCAGAAACACATAGTGTGAGAGGCTTTTTATCTGTTACTAAACTGCATTTTTCACTTGCTGGTCATCTAACACATCTCTTTTTCATAGCTGTACCTTTCTCCTTGAGACGACATAGACTGCAAACACTGCACGGCATAGAGGGAATGTCTACTCCTTTCATTCTGTCCTTGTCAGAAAGGGACCCGGAAACAAGAATCAACCCTTGTCGTTTCCAAACAGCAACGTAGCCATGCACGTTCATATCCACGCCCTTGTTTCCTTCTTTCAGCTACCTTGTGGATGAGGAACTCTGGCTGGTTATGGAGTACATGGATGGAGGCACTCTGAGAGATATCATCAGCAAGACCTACCTATCTGAAGATGAGATGGCAGCTGTCAGTCGGGAGGTCAGGGATCCCACCTGGGCTTCCAAGGGCTTGGGCAGGATTGTCTGGGAAACTGGGGCTCAGAACTGGAGAGATTTCATGTGCCAAGCTTTGTTTCTGTATTACTAGAATGCTATGGGCAAGCAAGAGCCTTTCAAGTGAATTGCGTGGCAGTGTGCCTGCATTCACTGTACTCTGTTCTTATACTCTGATCTCCTGCTGTTAAATCCTTGCTCTGTCTCTTGTGTTTGTATTTTCTATGCTCCACTTCGCCTCTCTAAATGCTTACCTCGAGCCTGTCTGCGCTGCATTCATCGCCTGTAAAAGCAAAGGTGCTTGTGGTAGGATTTGAAATTAATAGCAAAGAAAGAGCAACTCGTTTCTCACAGGTCTCAAAAAGCACAGTAGTGCACCCAGGATGACGTTTGCTTCTGAAAGGTGACTGATGTGATGTTTCCAAGTCTGTGCTGAGGCCAACAATAAATCCTTTGTCATGCAGCCTCCCACCTCAAAGTAACCCACTTCACACCAAAGGGAGGGATGTTTTCTTTCTTGGCAAACCCTTGTTTGTCCTCTGCATGGAGGGCACATCCACTGCGGGAGCAGTCATTCTGGCTGGTTTGCGGGGGGCCAGTCTACAACAGCAGTTGCTGTTGCTCTTTCAAAAGCTGACATGCCTCTCCTTAGAAAGGTCCTGCTCTGCTAGTGTTGGAGCAGCAAGCTCTTCCTCTCAATGGCACCGTGTGTTCTGCCATTACTCCCCATTCCCCTGGAAGGGGAATCATTTAGAGTTGTTTCCCGTCTTGTGTGATGAACTCCCATCACTAATTTTTGCCCTCCTGTTTCTGTTTTCCTTCCCAGTGCCTGCAAGGACTGGATTTTCTTCACAGAAACCGTGTGATCCATCGAAATGTGAAGAGCCGCAACATCCTTCTCAGCACCGATGGCTCTGTCAAGCTGGGTCAGTATATTCCTGGTCAGGAGCAGTATTCCAGGGATGTGGGGTGTGGGTCTTCTTTGAGTGACTGCCAGCTCTCCAAAAATGGTGCTGGTGGGAGTGCAAGGGCCCAGGCTGCAAGCTGAAGGCTTGAAGTTGCAATGTGCACAGAGGTACAATAAGGAACCAAAAGCAGACAAGAGTGGCGTTGGTCTGCATGTGTCCCTTCCGGAGGGAGGGAGGCACAATCTAAACCTTCAGGGGAATAAAGGCTACTGCTGTGAGCTGCGTTTAAAAACCTCGGTTTTTCTGGAAGTGGCCAGTTTCCTACTTCCTTGGCTAAAGCCCCAGGGAAACGGAGCATGGACAGTTCTCCAGGAGATTCATCAACAGCACATTCTTAGACTGAGAGTGTGGAATTCTTTTGCTTGCTTTCATAATTTGAGCTGGCTTTTATGGTGTGTTGTTTTCTCCACAGCTGATTTTGGCCTCTTTGCTCAGCTCACCCCTGAGCAGAGTAGATGGAGCTCAGTGACCAGCACTTCTGAGTGGATGGCACCTGAAGTCATGACAGGTCAACCATATGGCCCCAAAGCAGACATATGGTCTTTTGGAATCATGGGCATTGAAATGGTGGAACAAGAAGTTCCTTGCCAGAGGCAAACTCCTGTCTGGGTAAGGTGCAAACACTTACTGATCTCACTGCCCTTCTCACCTGTCCCATGTTCTGTGTGCCACTGGACAAAATCCCATTGCCATGTGCTGGCACCACTTCCACCAATGTCCCTTTCTAAATATGTCCCTGCAGCACATTGGCATCTGCTGTAGAGTTTTGGTTGCATCAGAAGGGAAGTGGCAGGTAACCAGTTCAGCAGCCTGCCATTTTTGCCTCCAGCCATGCCTGACATTTCTCATTTGCTTTTTGAACACTGTTGGAGCTTTGTTTCGGGAGGAAAGGAATTATTTAATGAAATGGTTAGATATGTGATAAAAATCCTTCAAAATGGAGGTTGAATCTTCTGAGGTTCAATTTTATAGAAAAAGTAAGAAAAAAGGATAAAAAAGAAAATGAAAAATAGATCAAAAACAACCACCAAAGCAGTGCCCAAGCAATTCTGCTAGCTTTTTCATTTTCTAACCACAGCACATCAATTTTCCTGCATACTGTAGCACATTTTCCAAATCCTGTGTGTCTTTGGAGCTTCCAGTCTTTCAAATAATTTGTACATTCTTCTGTCATGTCTCTGGGTGGCCTGGATAGCTTTAGGATGCATTTTTCTCTGACTGCAGTTAGAATTGCACTCCAAACCCTTGGCTGTTTCTTGGTACTTTAACAAGTTGATGAGCTGCAGTCAGGTGCCTGTGGCTGGGATCCAAGGTGTGGGGTTGATGCGGGTGCTGTGTTCCTTTACTGCAGGAGCAGGGTCATTCCCTGACTTGCACAGTTCTAATGACAGTGAGGATTTCAGCTCCCCACCATGTCTAGTGGCTGAGCTCAGCTGCAGAGGGACAGGATAAAACCCCCTTTGTGACCTCTGGCTGTATGGGAAAAGGAAAGAAAGCTGCCATAATTATTTTTACTCAAGGGGAGTGTGTTTGCTTTTTTAGGCTTGGAAATTTCCCTCTGGGTTGAAGAGGATAATAACAGAGTCTCTTTGGTCACCATCTATTTCAGTGCCACCAGCACTGAGCTGTTGGTATTGCGATGGACATTTTTATGAAGACCAGGCTGGAGCCTGGTATCATGGAGAGCTTGCCCAAACCTCGCATTTCTTGCCTGGCACTTTCTAAGATGGCATACCATTAATGCATCAACTAGAGCATCCAAATGAGCAGAGGGGAACCATAGGGGTAGCCCTTCTCCTTCTTCTGATTTGCCCATGAAAAGGTTTCCTCTTGCCACATAAAGAAGATGAAACTTGCAGACTGCTGAGAAAAAGAGCTGCAGGTGTTTCCCGTTTGTGTGCCCAAACAAGCATTTTCATCCCAATATATTTGTGCATGCATCTTAATGTGTCTGTGTTGAATAAGAGATTCCAGATGTTTGTTTCCTTACCTGAGGAATACCTGGTGGATTTCCCTTTTTTTTTTCTTCCAATTACCATTGTTTTCCAGAACAGGAGAGAAAGCTTGATGAGTTTCGGTTTGTGGCAGCTGTACTTAAGGGACCAACAATCCCTGCAGAAATGCCTTTCTTGTAATAATTCTTTGAAACAGAGTTAATGTAACTAAATCCCTCTCCCAAAAAGCTTGTCAAGCTGTGTGAATCCTCAAGGAACCAAACACGCTTTTGGTGATGTAATTTCCCCTAACCAGGTCAGTCCATGAAATCAGCTGCCAAGGCATCCATTTCCTGGATGTCGGAAGAGCTGTGGCCGCTTTGCAGATGGTGTTTCTTGGTACAGGAGAGTCATCTCTGCCTCTCTGCCAGGACAAAAACTGCCACTGCAGAGTGGAGGTTCAACAACGGGGTCTGGGAGAGCAGTTACAGATGTGAAAGAAGCAGGCCTAGCCTCGTGTTTCCTTTTTCTCCAGCCTCAACTCCAGATAGCCAAAGGAGGGAGACCAAAGCTGCAGCAGCCCAACCTCTTCTCGCTTCAGCTGCGGGACTTCCTGAGCTGCTGCCTGCAGACTGACGAGGCTCGGCGCTGGTCTGCCATGGAGCTCCTGCAGGTAAAATGTGAAAGGGCTGCAGGTGAAACAGTGTCCAAGGGATGGGCTCCTCCTCCTCTGAAGTCCAAGGCATCAGATAAGCCCCGCTCCTCCCCACCTCCAATCTTGGTGCTGCTAAAATGAAAATGGGTGAGGAATCCTGGACTGGGCTGGGCTGGGCTGGCAGGGAGCTCTATATGTCATGTGGTCCAAGTGGCCTGCAACGAGCAGGGACATCTTTAAGGAGATCAGGTTGCTCTGAGCCCTGTGCCACCTGATCTGGGACGGTTCCAGGGATGGGGCACCTACCAGCTCTCAGGGTATCTTGTGCCAGTGTTGCACCATGCTCCTAGTAAACAAGTTCTTCCTCAGACCTACTGTAACTCGATTCCCTTTTTGTTTAAAAATGGTAGCCCACATCCTATTGTAACTGGACCTGTTAAAAAAAGGTGTCTTGCACTCCCTCAGAGACCACATTGAAGGTTTGGAAGGTGTCAATAAAGTCTCCCCGGGACCTATTCTTCTCCAGGCTGAATAACTCCAGGTCTCTCAGTCTGTCCTAAGAGGAGAGGTGCTCTGTCCTCTGACTGTTTCTGTCACATTACAATTGTGTAATTTGGTGGTGTGTTCAGTTTTATCTAACGGCAAAAGACTTGAAGTAGAGCAGTGCAGGGTCCAGAGGCATGAAATGGTGGTGGAAGAACCCAAGGAAGCCAGTCCTGGCCGAGCAGTCAGAGATTTGGCTGTGGGAAAGAGCGGCTGTGGCAGGCTCACTGTGAGCCTCTGAGGGGCCCTGCTTTGTGCCCCCCACCCCACTCTTAGAGGTTTCTGCCACACAAACAGAAGCAGCTGAAAGAGACTTTTCCCAGCCCCATCTGCTGCCTGGCATGGTCAAGCAGACAGGAACTGCCCCAGGGTTACTGCCAGGTTGTGTGGCAGAGAGGGAACTGCAGGACCCAGTGCCACTCGGCTGTCCCTGCTGGGAAGGAAAGAAGGAAAGGAGCCATCCTGTGCCATCCAGCACAGGAGGGGCAGGGCATGGAAAGGTAGACACTGCTCTCTCACTTTGTGGAAATTAGCATGATGCCCGTCTTTCAAAGAGAGGCACCTATGTGAGTCTTTGGAGTTTCCTGAAAGGAAGAAACCCCAAGGACAGAAAGCACCATTTCCAGAGCCCTGGCAGGGCAAAAATCCTAGCAAGATGAAGACACCAGAACAGAGATGAGTGGGATTCTGGGCCAGGTTTGCCTGTGATGGCAAGGTCCTGCACATGAAGGTTGAGGTGCAAATGGCCCCGTTGGTCCTCTTGCTGCATCTTTCATGCACCAGAGGAATCCTGATTGAGCCTATAAAGCACTGTACTTGGAAAATCATGATTCATTGTTTGTTCGTTTGTTTGTTTTTCCTGTCGACAGCATCCATTTGTTACATCAGCCAAGCCAGCATCAACTCTGGCACCACTCATCATTTCAATGAAGAGGAAGGTGGAGACAAGAATGTAACAATCACATCAAGACATTAGCTTCACAACCAGCACAGAGCAAGATTGTAGATTAGGACTGTACAATAGGATTTTAAATAAATAAAGTTTCTCAAACCTCAACTCACTTGGAAGATTCCCCACCTTCTGAATCATTCAGAAAATTCAACATTTCCTTCTGGATTGCCAGTTGTTTCTTAATGGTGCTAAGTCACACTTATGGCCTGTTGTTTTTTTTTTTGCTGTGGTTTCTATGTGGGGAAGGTTCTTCTTCATTTATCTTCACCAGAATACACTGCCTTTGGAATATGGCCCACTGGCCTGTTTGGTTTTGTTTTTTTTTTTTTTTTGCCCAGCCAAGGAGCTTCTCTTTGAGGCAGAAAGGGCAATGGCATTTGCAGGCAAAACCAAAGGAGGAGGCAGCAGCCAAGCCATCCTGTGTGGATGCAGGCCTTCCATGATGGCTAACATCTGGCCTGGAGGCTTCACAGTCAGAGATACCGTAATTATATATCCACCAGTCTGTGCCATTAGGGAAAAGATGTAAACATCCCTAGGAGGAAGGCATTTGAAAGCTGGGAGATTTAAATACAAACAACGCCAGCCAATCCCTGGCAAGCGTGGACACAGGAAGCTCTTGGCCACTGAGCTGGGTGGTGGTAACCACATTCAGCCAGTTAGGAGAGCAACCGCGCAGGTTTTTGACAACCGTATAAAAAAGAACTGCACTCAGTAAAATTGGCTGTTATTGTGGGAACTACGGAGTGTCGTGTCTTGTACATCTCAACTGTGACAGCCTTCGGTCGTGACTCAAGAGCATTTGGGTTCCTGCCACTTGGATTTGCATCCCTCAGTGCAATCTCTTTGGCTGGAGGAGAGTCTTGCTCAACTGAGAAAGCAGGAAGACCGGTGAGGGTGCTCTGAAAGGTCTCCAGGATCTGGTGCAGAGCTGACAACGACTGCAAGGTGAGAGTGAGCCCAGCCTTGTCCAGGGTGGAGCCCCAGCAGAGCCCTGGCAGAGCCCGGAGCAGCCTCAGCCCAGGCAGAGGCAGGCTTGAAGGAGGCCCTTGTAGCTGCAAGAGGCAGCAGCCCGGCTCTGGGTGCCTCCTCCTGGCACCGGGCATATCCTCTGCTCTCAGAGCCGAACTGGCAGCTGGCTGGTCCCATGGGGAAGCGCAGCCGTGCTGGGCACAGCACAGACTGCTGGCATTGGCCGTCTGGAGTGTGGCCAGGAGGAGAGAAAGGCAAAGAGCAGCCGAGGGCTAGCTCCCTGGCTGAGGATTGCTACTCTTGTGCCAGGTGCCCTGTAACTCCTGGGAAAGGTCAGCGGTGTGTGCAGCACTCTGGGCACAGGGGGAGGGAGCCCGGCTGCTGCGCAGGCTCCAGCCCAGGGCAGCATCCTTCAGGCACGGCAGTTCTGCCAGGGAAACCAAGGCCAGCGGGAGGCGCTGTCAGCTCGGCAGGTCACATCTGCAGGACACACTGCCTCCCACAGCTCTGGGAGGAAGCGCCTGCAGTCCTGGAGTTGTGCACTGAGCCAGAGCAAAGGTAGGAAATGCAGAGTGTTTTGCAGAAATATTCAGGGGCAGCAGTCCAGCCTGCTTTGTGCTCTCAGGAGCGCGCGCGCACACAGGCACGCACGCCGGTGCACACGCACACAGACACACACACTCAGACTCACACTCCCAACAAAATGCTTCTTTTTATTGCCTTTCCCATTCGCTGCATACAGAGGGAAATCAACATTCCCTCCTGGCTTCCTACTTTTCTGTCTGTCCCCTCCTCCCCCCTTATCCTACTTCCTTTTTGGTCCGGTGTTCAATCCCGCCCCACTCCCAGCTCACAGGAACGCCCGAGAAATTGAGTAGAACAAATCCAAACCATAAAAATAACAGTGCCTAGAAGCATCAGCTTTTGTTCTCTTTTCTAATAACCTTTTGGCTGCACCAAACTATTACCTCGTATCTTACAAGAGGGAATTGGGGATGAGCCTGAGGCTTGTGCTTGAATAGTGAACTGATTTGGAAGGGAGCAGAAGGGTTTCAGTAGGCAATTTGTTTTCGTTATTAATTTCTGAAGGAATGATGCAAAGTGGTTTCAGTCTGCAAAAGCAATTTCAAGGTGCATTGAAAAATTGCTTGTGTACAATTCCCAGAGAAGGAAGGTGGTGTGAAAATGTTTAACAAGTCATTAATCCCTTGACCTTTAAAAGACGGTGTTGAGCCCACTATTCCTTCAGTGCAGTGATGAATGTGTGCAAGTGGCTAACTTAGCCTTGAGAATAAAGCGTTTGGTCCTCTTAAGAAGGTAGCTGGAATGCATTCAAGGGGAAGAAAGTGGTTTGAGAAGGCTTTTGACCATCACAGGAGAACTTGAGGAATGGCAAGTTCCTCAAATGCCCACCAGAGTCCCTCAAGAGATCCCTACTCTCGTGTCAATAACTTCTGAGAAGTGATTTAAATCTGTCAAATAATTTGGGGAAATGTTGAGCTTGTGAGTTTCAGCAATGAGTGTGTCTTAATTCCATGGTTACAAGCTTGTAAGTGAGATTTCTGAGTGAGCACATGTTAGAAAAGTGATTCCCCATGCACCCAGAGCTGAAATAAAGTGTCATTTCTCACACTGACCTGTCAGTGGGGATGGGGCCCTGCTTGGGTAACTTTCATTGTAGTCACTTCTGTGGAAAGGTGAAAATTAAATCTTTTCCAGCCGTTCCCTCAGGGTTACATTTATTACGACCCAAACCTCTGTACCGCAGGTAGCCTGGGTGTGTGCAGAGCAACACAGCCCCACAAACCCCTCGGCTTTCCCACAGGTCATCCTTACCTGTTCCCAGGTGTGCCCAGCTCTGGCAGCAGAAAGAGCCCACCGTGCAGTGGGCGCCATGCCCTGCCCAGCCGGGGCTCTCTGCCACAGAGCAGCAGCAGCGCCAGCACCTTTCAACTCACTCCTGCCTTGGCTTCACCTGGGAGACGGAAGCCTCTGGAAATCAGCACCGCCAGTCATGTTCCCAGCTTGGAGCAGCTCCTGCAGGCAGGCAAATCCTGCCTGACTGCTTCCAAATAGGAATAAAGGCAGAGGTAGACACATACATACACAGAAGCCCTGGGCCTGTCCAAATAGGCAGATGTATAGGGGAATGCGTTAGGAATTATTATAGCTGTTATGCCAATACTGCCTTCTCTCCTGCCCTTTTCTCTCTTCACATTTCCACCTGTTCCCACTCACAACTCTCACAGTTTTCTGGTCATGTTTCCCTCCCAAATTTCACTCATTTCCCCCACCCTTTTCAGCTCCGTTTCCTCACACTTTTCATCTCACATTTCCACACCATCCCATTCGTTTCCTGTTCTTTTCCTTCCCTCGTGTTTCTCACAGATTTTCTCTCACATATCCTGTCCTTTTGTGCCCTCATGTTTGTCTCCTTTTCTCAGTCATGTTTCTCAGTTTTCTCCTCACATTTCTCACTTTTCCCGTCATGTTTTTCACCCTTTTCCCTCTCACAGTTCTCACACCTTCCCCCTTCATATTTATCATTCTTTCCGCCCAACTTCCTTGCAGTTTCTCTCTCACAGTTTGTGCCCTTGTTTCACTCATGTTTTCTGCTTTTTTCTGCCCTCAGGTTTCTCACTCTTTCCCCCTCAGTATTCTCTCAATGTTCCCCTCACATTTTCTGCCCGTTTCTCTCTCTTTGCCAGTAAAGTTTCTCATTCTCTTCCCCTCACATTTCCCTCCATTTTCTCTGATATTTCTCACCCTTCTCTGCTCATGTTTCTCAGAATTTTCCCATCCTATTTCCTGCCCTTTTCTCCTCTAACCTTCCTCTCCTATTTTCACTCATATTTCTCAGCATTTTTCACCTCAGTTTTCTCTCCCTTTCCCACTCAGGTTTCCTACCCTTTTCTTCCTCCCGCTTCTCTCCTACTTCCACTCACATTTCTCATACTTGTCACCTCACATTTTCTGCCTTTTTCCCCCTCACATTTCTTCACCCACTGGTTCCTGTCAGTGACTGTTTCTCTTCAGTAGTTGATGGGCTTCTACTCTTTTATTCCTGCAATCCCCTACTCAAACTAATGGCTGCCAGAGCAGTGGTCCAAGAAGGCCCTGCCTGTGCATCTGCTGAAGAGAAAGTCTGTGCTCCACCTGAAGAATCTCATTAAGAACAACCTAAAGCACAGATTTGGTTTGCATTTCAATTCTACAGAGTCTTCGTACTGTTCTAAATTAATAGGTACCCTGAGGGATACACATTCCAGGTGAGCACCCGCTGCTCTAGTAGTCTGCTTCAAGTAGATGCCATCTCCGTCTTCATCACCTCACAGTCACTATGGCTCCAGCATGGAGAAAAACAGTCTGTGATGCCTCCTTGTGCCAAATACTGTCCATTTGCACAGGAGATGCTTTTGGCACTCTTTTGGGGGGAAAAAAAATATTGAAACCCTGGAGTTTCTTCCTATTTTCACCTACTTGAACTGCCTTGACATCAAAATACTGCCAGCCAATATTACAAACTGTCTGGTGCATGTTTGTGTGCACAGACCAAAGGTGCCACACTGTGTCTGCCCCCAGGTGACTGTTAATGTCCATTTAAACAGAGGGCTGAAAGGGGGGGGCTCTGCCCACCCTGCGCTGCTCCGGGGTCAGGGCTGGGCCAGCAGAGGCTGCAGAGCACAAAGGGAGCAATAGCCTCAGCCCTGGCCACCATCTTGTGTGTGGCTGCTTCAGCCCTGGCCACCATCTGGTGCCTCCACCAAGTCCAACTCTGAAGGGAGTGGGTTGCTGATTGGCCAGCAGGCAGCATCAGTAGCAAAGTCACCACCAGCAGCTTATGGAATAAGTGTCGTTTAATGAAGTGCAAAGCAGCAAAGAAATACAAATGGATAAGCTCAGCAATGAACCTGATTATTACTACAAAAAACTTGCCTATAGGGATTAAGAAAGATACATCACCAGTTACCCTAATACCTGCCCATCGTCCTGACCCACACGTCACCTGGGCAGCCCCTGTCATAGCAAAGGATTGCAGAGGCACTCCCAGTAACTGGGAGTTCCTGTGCGGTTTGCCCACCTGCAGGTGAGGCTGCCAAAGTTGCTGTAAGAGGGCCCAGATTTTATACTGTTGAATAAACAAGCCACCGTAACTTCTAGTGTGGGAACATCTGGTTTCATCCTCCTCTTGGCCTGGGCTCAGGGAGGAACCAAAGGAGTTTACTTTGACCATATAACTTCCAACAAAACCAAATAGAGGTATCTGATTTTGTGGCCTTGTCTGGCTTCTAAGTGTAGGAAGGTAAACACCTGTTTCACTAACAAGTGGATTCATATATATACTGGTAATGACCATGCATATTTTGTTAATGAGTGAATATAAATATAATGTTTGGTTGGAAAGTTCATCTGGAAGCCAGCTTTGGCTTAGGCCTTGTTGTTCAGGCCTTAGTACTTCACTGGAATTGTCCTTTTACAAGCAGTGATCCTGTCCCCTCAGCTGCAGTGGAATCCTCAGCTGGTCCCACAGGGATTGCTCAAGATCTGGTTGTGCTGAGCTCCTTGTGAGTGGAGTCATCAGTCTCTTGGAGAAGCAGATTCTCTGTCACAGGTTCTAGAATTTTTCCCAGGGATCCAGCAAGGTAAGAGGAAAGGTCTCTGCAGCTCTGACGTGGAAATTGTCCTGCTGGGTGGCCTTGGCTGTGAGTCTGAAACACAGGAGCTCTCTGGCCATATGGTGCTGCTGGCAGAGCTGGCTGTTGCCTACTCAAGGCTCAGGTAGGCACCTGAGCTGCCTTGCTGCGCTGCAAAAACCATCTCAGTGCTCAGCGGCACCTCCCGACACCTCGTCTCAGTGGGGATCCCGTTGGCAGTGTCAGAGCAGTGGCTCGTTAGGATCGGTGCTACTCGTGCTCTCTATCCACCCTGGCCCTGGCAGTCCTGGCCCTGCAGCTATGCCCTCACAGTGAATGGGAACTGCTGCCTGATGTTTTTTGAGCTGCGCCACTGCTGCTGCTGCTGCTGCTGCTGACGCCTTGATGAATGAATTAGTGGGATTATGGGCCATACTGGCCTGTGATAGCAAGGTCATGAAGGCAGAGGTGCAGATGGTCCTGTCAGTCCTATTTCTGCATTTTTCTGGAAACCAAGGAATCTCTTTTGATCCTGTGAGGCACTGAGTTTGCAAAGTCATGGTTCCTTTGTTGTTGTTGTTGTTTCCCTTTGGAAAGCATGCCTATTTGAGATGGCATCCCTGTTTGGAGCCAGCTGAGCTTCTCTCCCATGATATCTGATCATTTCAGTGAATCAATGGAGAGGGTTCAGGAGGTGGTGATGACCATTTCAGGATGGCTCTCTCCAGTTCAAGTCCTGAGTGGGACTCAGAATTCAAACTATATCAAACTATATCAACTCCGTTGGAAGGTTCCCTTCCTTGTCATCCTGTGAATAAGCTCTACATTAACTTCCTGGATTGTTCAGTGCTTTTTTTCAAGATGGAAAGTCCTGTTTGTGGTGGCTTTTGTATGGTTAGGAATTGGGGGTCTCCTTCTGATGCCAAAATTAGTTTTGCTATTTTATTTCCTTCATATATATTCACAGATGACTATTGTTGTAGAGTTACAGAGTTCCTATGTTCAGTTCAGTACTTTTTCTCCTCTGATAGGCAGAAAGACAAAACACATTCCAAAGGCTCCTATCCTATCTTGCCTCCTCTGGCAACCAAGGGTAAAACACGTTCTCAGGAGACTTTCTCATAAAGTAGGTGTAGCCTGTACAGTTAGTAGCAAGAAAGAGGGACTCCAGAGAAGGTGGAATGAAAAGGGGGAGATTTCCTCCTTATTGTGCTTACAGTTGGGAATTCTTGTCAATTATGCTACTTTTCCAAACTTAGAAAACCCAATTTGCCCTATGTGGGGGGGACATTTTTCCATATCTGCCCCTGGAGGCCTCCAGTTAGACCAGATTTGATATTACTTCCTATACTAATATTGTCCCAAAAGTGTGTTTTGTTTCTCACTCATTCGGGCATTGCTTCCTCCACACTGCAGTGCCTTTGGAATGCAGCCCATTGCCCAACTTTTTCGCAACCTTGATGCTTCTCCATGAGACAGAAAGTGCAATTGCATTTCCAAATGCCAAAACCAATGAGCCAGAGCATCCCGTGCAGATACAGGCCTGCAGCTGTTTCTGAAGAACATTTTGGTTCCTGCCCAGGGCAGCGGATGCATCCCCTCTGTGACTGCTGCTCCTTCCCTGGTGCCCATGGGTAGTCGGTACAGAGTTCTGCCAGGGGAATGGAAAAGGCTGGGGATGTCTGCTGACAGTAGATTGCAGTGGAAAATGTTGGGAAAATGTTTGACTGTAGCAAACTGTGAATTCCTTTACCTTAAATAGACAGTGCTTAGTCCTGTATTCTTCCGTTGCGGTGATTAAAGTGTGCAAGTGGCTGTCTTTGCCTTGAGAATAAAGAGAGTGGTTCTGTTAAGATGGTAGCTGGAATGCATTCAAGGGGATGAAAGTGATTTTAGGAGGCTCTTGACCACCAAAGGAGAATTTGAGGAATGGGATGGTCCGCAAACAATTGTTTCAGGGACCAGAGTCGTGACTGAGGCCCTGCCATATTTGATCCATGTTTCAGCAGGTTGACAAGACAATGAAGAAAACGGTATTGTTTAATACTGGGAAGTTGTCCTTGAAAGAGAAGCAATGTATTGTTCAGTCAGTGGTCAGTTCACCTTTGAAAAAGGAACAATGCATGATGGAGCCATTGTTGGCATGCAGTCAGTCGAGGTCTCATCTCACGTGATAGCCATGTGTGAGCTGATGCTGGCACTGGGAAAATTCCACTCCTGGCTCGGGGGTGGAGGGGTGAGAAGGATGAGATGCACACTGATTTGATCCAGGGCATGTCCTGAAATTTCACTGCCTACCTGGCAGATCTTGACAGTTTGACTGCTTCCAAAGTGGAATAAAGGAAGAGGTGTACATACACAGGAGCCCTGGGCATGTCCAATAAACGTGGAGTTACGTGGAGACATTTGTTAGGAATTATTTCAACAATATTATTTTATGCCAACAGTGTCTTCTCTCCTAGTTCCGTGCAATGGTTAGGGCCATTTTCTTGGTCTGGTTTCCTTCCATTTGGTGCCATCTGAGTGCTTAGTTCAGGTATAGGCTGTGGGTGCTTGGGGCACTATTGGAGTTGCTCTTGGATCCCTTGAACAACAGGGTTTGTCTCACAAGGGGACTTTGTTCTGCTTTGAGAACTTCCCATGCTAATTTGTGTTCGCTGTGTGGAAGGTTGGGCTGCTTTGCATAAATTCACAGACCAATGCAGAACGTTTGCTTTGTGATGTCAGGGCATGGTTGCCATGTTGATGTGGTGACATCAGAAGGTTGCTTTGGTGTGCAGAAGGCCTCAGTGCCAGAGCCGCCCTTGGGTGTGCTCAGCATAGGAGCATCCTCCTGATTGTCAGTGGGCAGCTGCCTACTGACAAGAGCCTTGTTTTTTCTTGTGTTTCAGCACAGTCTGCAAACTTGCACAGCAGTGCTACAATGATTGAGCAACTTGTTGCTGCAGTTTGCACTGTGTATGGTATCTCTTATTCGGCCTATTACCTGACTAACCTGGCATGTAAGTAGAGATTTTCCCAGGGTGTAACCTAACCTGGCTTTTGTATGTCTTCCTGCTCTTTGTTAGTGACTGGGTTGATTTTGAAACAGAAAGAGCATTAGGATGCCACTGGCAAAGCTCCTGTCAACATGTACTGCTGAAAACAAGGAGCCTGTAGCCAGGGGGCTGCAGGCAGAAAAACAGCTGTCCTGCTTCGCTGCCAACAGAACTTCCACAGCTCAGAGGGATTTTGGGCAAGATTTTCTGGCCAACTCTTTTCACCAAGTCAATGAGAATTAGTGGATGCAACTAATTAAAAAAACCAAAAGTACCTGAAGGAGAGCATAAAAAAGGCTGCTTTAGATATAGGGCAGAAAAGAAGCATTGAGTGTTAAAGAACTATATCCATTATAGTGGTCAAAATTGCATAAATATGCTGGCAAGATAAGCCAAAGCATAATTAGAGCAAAGAATATTGCACTGTTCTCTTGATGGCAGTGTGAAAGATATCTCCTTAACCATCATCTCTTTATCCACCATCTCCTCATCTATGTCATTCGCATCCTCTCTCTCATCCACCACCTGGATGCTTGTGGTGAATGAAAAAATGCTCTCCGATAGGGTTGACTGGCTCTGTGGGATTCATCAGTTCAGACATTTGTCTAAAAGAGACTTCTTCAATTTCCTTGCCCACTCCAGGTCACCTCAGACATATCTACATAGATGCCAAATCTGAGGTGAGTAACAAAAGAACGTTTGATGATCCACGTGTTTAAGAAATGACAAGAAAACAGTAATCTTAGCCCATGGCAGGAGAGCGTGGAGGTTAACCTGGGAGGAGTGAAAGCCAAAACATATCCATGCCTGCAGCAGCAACAGCTGGCGATTTCCTAATTTTCCATTTCAGAGCTTTACACAAGTCAAAGCTCAGTTTTCAGAGGGAACGTTGCTTGCTGGTAGTAACCAGGGTGGACTATTGAATTAGGAGCAAGGTGCAATTCTGTTCAATCAGCCCGTCCTCACTGGACTGGAGTGACTTCAGAGTCCCATTGCTATGAGAGTTGATGATTTTGCCTTAGTGGAGCAACTTGTAGAGCTGAAGAGAAATAAGGTTAGGAATGATAGGCAATGGCCTGTCCCTGATGCTTCTCTCTGTCCACAGAGCCCTGAACCGATAACAGCCTCTGAAGTGACTCACTCAGTTCCTGGAGACGAGGCCAAAGAGGTGCAAAAGGATCGCAAGCCTCTGGCTGCAGTCAGGGAAGAAGCTGAGCATTCTGAGCTGGTAAGTGCCAGTTGTTGCTGGTGCCGTCTTTAGTGCGAGACAGAGCTGCAAGATCCTGACCAGCCAGCACTTGGTGTTGCTGGCTGAGGATGCTGAGTGCTGGAATGCTGCCAGGAGCTAGCAATCCCCCCAGCCAGTGAGCGCTGGAGAATGGGCTTTGACCTGTGCCGTTTAGGTCCCTGCCTGCTGGGATTCTGATAGGGGCCGGCCTGAAGCATGAAGGCTTCCCGGCCCCAGAGGAGGGAGCATGTCCAAGACACTGAGCTCAGCCGAGATGGATATGTAGGGGCCAGTGTGGTCTGAAGAGACCGGTCCCTCTCCAGAATGTGGTCAAGGAGTTGGAGGCACAGAAAGGCTTGATCTGACCCCAGAGGCTCTTTGGGGTGCTTGGTCCCCATGAGCTTCTGGGCCGTGCTTACTTGGGAGCATTTCCGAGACACACTGTGGAGTTGCCGCTAGAAGTGAGAGATTTGGTGCCTTCTTGCCAAGTCCTTCCTTTGCCTCTTCTGGCAGAGCACTCAGTAGTAGAGTCTAGTGTGTGTGCACCTGTCATTTGATAAGCTGCAACGAGTTGATTGTGTTGTTCACGAGTCGTTGTGGGCCTACTTCTGTCCGGTGTGGCAAAAGAACTGCATAGTTCTGGACCCATTTGTGAGGCAAAACCCAGAGGCTGCATGTGTCTCTTGATACTTTCTGTGGTGTGGTCTGCCTTGATAAGTGCCCTTGAAAATGTGCATTGCAGCCTGGAGAGGGGAGAAGGCGGAAAGACTTGGATTGCTTTCTTGTGTTGCTAAGAACAGGAAAGGCATCTCGCAATTGCGGATGCTGCATCCTAAATCCAAGGTGCAACTTTGCACTGGGGGAGCCACCTGGGAGAAAAAGGAGCCAGGGCTTGTGGTCAACAGCAGCTGAACATGAGGCGGTGTAATCCCAGCTGGCCGAGAAGGCCAAGGGCATGGTGGCCTGTGTCAGCAGTAGTGGGGCAGCAGGAGCAGGGCAGTGACCTGTGCCCTGTGCTGGGCATCGGTGCTGTGGCCGCAGCTGGAGTGCTGTGAGCAGTTCTGGGCCCATCTGAAGCAGAAAGACATTGAGGGGCTGGAGCGTGTCCAGAGAAAGACACGGCAGCTGGGGACAGGTGGGAGCACAAGCCCAATGAGGAGGTGCTGCGGGAGCTTTAGGCAGGGGAAAGGGAGGCTCATCAGCAACCTTGCAGGCTCACTTCCAGAAATGCCTACATGACAGTGCTCCCCGCAAGGGCCGTTCTCATTCCAAGAATGCCCTCACTGCATCCAGATGCTTTAGACACTGGAGTAGGGGGCACTTGGATCCTTTGCTTGGTGGGCTCCTTCCTTTGCCAGTCGGAGAAGCCCCGCTCATTTTGTCTTTTTGCAGCAAGCAGAAGTGCTTTTGCTGAAGACTTCCTCCCCTTTGGCAGCACCGGCTGACATTCTGAGAGTGTTTTAGTTTTCCATGTCTGCAGCAGCAACAGCTGGCTATTTCCTAATTTTCCATTTCAGAGCTTTACACAAGTCAAAGCCCAGTTTTCAGAGAGAAGGTTGCTTGCTGGTAGTAGCCAGGGTGGACTACTGAATTGGGAGCCATGTGCACGTCTGTTCAGTCAGCCCGTCCTCACTGGGCTGGAGTGATTTCAGAGTCCCATTGCTATGAGAGTTGATGATTTTGCCTTAGTGGAGCAACTTGTAGAGCTGAAGAGAAATAAGGTTAGGAATGATAGGCAATGGCCTGTCCCTGATGCTTCTCTCTGTCCACAGAGCCCTGAACCGATTACAGACTCTGAAGTGACTACCTCAATTCCTGGAGACGAGGCAAAAGAGGCGCAAAAGGACCAGAAGCCTCCTGTGGCAATCAGCGAAGAAGCTGAGCATTCTGAGCCCGTAAGTGCCAGTTGTGGCTGGTGCCGTCTTTAGTGCGAGACAGAGCTGCAAGATCCTGACCAGCCAGCACTTGGTGTTGCTGGCTGAGGATGCTGAGTGCTGGAATACTGCCAGGAGCTAGCAATCCCCCCAGCCAGTGAGAGATGGAGAATGGGCTTTGACCTGTGCCGTTTAGGTCCCTGCCTGCTGGGATTCTGATAGGGACAGGCCTGAAGCATGAAGGCTTCCCGGCCCCAGAGGAGGGAGCATGTCCAAGACACTGAGCTCAGCCGTGTTGGATATGTAGGGGCCAGTGTGGTCTGAAGAGACCGGTCCGTCCCCAGAGTCTGGTCAAGGGGCTGCAGGCAGAGAAAGGTGTGATCTGACCTCAGAGGCTCTTTGGGGTGCTTGGTCCCCACGAGCTTCTGGGCCGTGCTTACTTGGGAGCATTTCCGAGACACACTGTGGAGTTGCCGCTAGAAGTGAGAGATTTGGTGCCTTTCTTGCCAAGTCCTTCCTTTGCCTCTTCTGGCAGAGCGCTCAGTAGCAGCATCCACTCTGAGTCCTCCTGTCATTTGATAAGCTGCAACGAGTTGATTGTGTTGTTCACGAGTCCTTGTGGGCCTGGTCCTGTCCGGTGTGGCAAAAGAACTGCATAGTTCTGGACCCATTTGTGAGGCAAAACCCAGCGGCAACATGTGTCTCTTGATACGTTCTGTTGTGTGGTCTGCCTTGATAACTGCCCTTGAAAATGCGCATTGCAGCCTGGAGAGGGGAGAAGGCGGAAAGACTTGGACTGCTTTCTTGTGTTGCTAAGAACAGGAAAGGCATCTCGCAATTGCGGATGCTGCATCCTAAATCCAAGGTGCAACTCTGCACTGGGGGAGCCACCTGGGAGAAAAAGGAGTCAGGGCTTGTGGTCAACAGCAGCTGAACATGAGGCGGTGTGATCCCAGCTGGCCGAGAAGGCCAAGGGCATGGTGGCCTGTGTCAGCAGTAGTGGGGCAGCAGGAGCAGGGCAGTGCCCTGTGCCCTGTGCTGGGCATCGGTGCTGTGGCCGCAGCTGGAGTGCTGTGAGCAGTTCTGGGCCCATCTGAAGCAGAAAGACATTGAGGGGCTGGAGCGTGTCCAGAGAAGGACACGGCAGCTGGGGACAGGTGGGAGCACAAGCCCAATGAGGAGGTGCTGCGGGAGCTTTAGGCAGGGGAAAGGGAGGCTCATCAGCAACCTTGCAGGCTCACTTCCAGAAATGCCTACATGACAGTGCTCCCCGCAAGGGCCGATCTCATTCCAAGAATGCCCTCACTGCATCCAGATGCTTTAGACACTGGAGTAGGGGGCACTTGGATCCTTTGCTTGGTGGGCTCCTCCCTTTGCCAGTCGGAGAAGCCCCGCTCATTTTGTCTTCAAGCAGAAGTGCTTTTGCTGAAGACTTCCTCCCCTTTGGCAGCACCGGCTGACATTCTGAGAGTGTTTTAGTTTTCCATGTCTGCAGCAGCAACAGCTGGCTATTTCCTAATTTTCCATTTCAGAGCTTTACACAAGTCAAAGCCCAGTTTTCAGAGAGAAGGTTGCTTGCTGGTAGTAGCCAGGGTGGACTACTGAATTGGGAGCCATGTGCACGTCTGTTCAGTCAGCCCGTCCTCACTGGGCTGGAGTGACTTCAGAGTCCCATTGCTATGAGAGTTGATGATTTTGCCTTAGTGGAGCAACTTGTAGAGCTGAAGAGAAATAAGGTTAGGAATGATAGGCAATGGCCTGTCCCTGATGCTTCTCTCTGTCCACAGAGCCCTGAACCGATAACAAACTCTGAAGTGACTCTTTCAATTCCTGGGAACGAGGCCAAAATGGCGCAAAAGGACCAGAAGCCTCCTGTGGCAATCAGCGAAGAAGCTGAGCATTCTGAGCCGGTAAGTGCCAGTTGTGGCTGGTGCTGTATTTAGTGCGAGACAGAGCTGCAAGATCCTGACCAGCCAGCACTTGGTGTTGCTGGCTGAGGATGCTGAGTGCTGGAATGCTGCCAGGAGCTAGCAATCCCCCCAGCCAGTGAGAGCTGGAGAATGGGCTTTGACCTGTGCCGTTTAGGTCCCTGCCTGCTGGGATTCTGATAGGGACAGGCCTGAAGCATGAAGGCTTCCCGGCCCCAGAGGAGGGAGCATGTCCAAGACACTGAGCTCAGCCGTGTTGGATATGTCGGGGCCAGTGTGGTCTGAAGAGACCGGTCCCTCTCCAGAGTCTGGTCAAGGGGCTGCAGGCAGAGAAAGGTGTGATCTGACCCCAGAGGTTCTTTGGGGTGCTTGGTCCCCACGAGCTTCTGGGCCGTGCTTACTTGGGAGCATTTCCGAGACACACTGTGGAGTTGCCGCTAGAAGTGAGAGATTTGGTGCCTTTCTTGCCAAGTCCTTCCTTTGCCTCTTCTGGCAGAGCGCTCAGTAGCAGCGTCCCCTCTGAGTCCTCCTGTCATTTGATAAGCTGCAACGAGTTGATTGTGTTGTTCACGAGTCCTTGTGGGCCTGGTCCTGTCTGGTGTGCAAAAAAGAGACAGAAATGGCATAGTTCTGGACCCATTTGTGAGGCAAAACCCAGCGGCAACATGTGTCTCTTGATACTTTCTGTGGTGTGGTCTGCCTTGATAAGTGCCCTTAAAAATGTGCATTGCAGCCTGGAGAGGGGAGCAGGCGGAAAGATTTGGATTGCTTTCTTGTGTTGCTAAGAGCAGGAAAGACATCTCGGAATTCCGGATGCCGGATCCTAAATCCAAGGTGCAACTTTGCACCTGGGGAGCTGCCTGGGAGAAAAAGGAGCCAGGGCTTGCGGTCAATAGCAGCTGACCATGAGGCGCCGTGTGCCCTGGTGGCCAAGAAGCCAAGGGCATGGTGGCCTGTGTCAGCAGTAGTGGGGCAGCAGGAGCAGGGCAGTGACCTGTGCCCTGTGCTGGGCATCGGTGCTGTGGCCGCAGCTGGAGTGCTGTGAGCCGTTCTGGGCCCATCTGAAGCAGAAAGACATTGAGGGGCTGGAGCGTGTCCAGAGAAGGACACGGCAGCTGGGGACAGGTGGGAGCGCAAGCCCAATGAGGAGGTGCTGCGGGAGCTTTAGGCAGGGGAAAGGGAGGCTCATCAGCAACCTTGCAGGCTCACTTCCAGAAATGCCTACATGACAGTGCTCCCCGCAAGGGCCGTTCTCATTCCAAGAATGCCCTCACTGCATCCAGATGCTTTAGACACTGGAGTAGGGGGCACTTGGATCCTTTGCTTGGTGGGCTCCTTCCTTTGCCAGTCGGAGAAGTCCCGCTCATTTTGTCTTCAAGCAGAAGTGCTTTTGCTGAAGACTTCCTCCCCTTTGGCAGCACCGGCTGACATTCTGAGAGTGTTTTAGTTTTCCATGTCTGCAGCAGCAACAGCTGGCTATTTCCTAATTTTCCATTTCAGAGCTTTACACAAGTCAAAGCCCAGTTTTCAGAGAGAAGGTTGCTTGCTGGTAGTAGCCAGGGTGGACTACTGAATTGGGAGCCATGTGCACGTCTGTTCAGTCAGCCCGTCCTCACTGGGCTGGAGTGACTTCAGAGTCCCATTGCTATGACAGTTGATGATTTTGCCTTAGTGGAGCAACTTGTAGTGCTGAAGAGAAATAACTTTAGGAATGATAGGCAATGGCCTGTCCCTGATGCTTCTCTCTGTCCACAGAGCCCTGAACCGATAACAGACTCTGAAGTGACTCACTCAGTTCCTGGAGATGAGGCCAAAGAGGTGCAAAAGGACTGTAAGCCTCTGGCTGCAGTCACGGAAGAAGCTGAGCATTCTGAGCCGGTAAGTGCCAGTTGTGGCTGGTGCTGTATTTAGTGCGAGACACAGCTGCAAGGTCCTGACCAGCCAGCACTTGGTGTTGCTGGCTGAGGATGCTGAGTGCTGGAATGCTGCCAGGAGCTAGCAATCCCCCCAGCCAGTGAGAGCTGGAGAATAGGCTTTGACCTGTGCCGTTTAGGTCTCAGATTGCTGGGATTCTGATAGGGGCCGGCCTGAAGCATGAAGGCTTCCGGGCCCCAGAGGAGGGAGCATGTCCAAGACACTGAGCTCAGCCGTGTTGGATACGTAGGGGCCAGTGTGGTCTGAAGCGACCGGTCCCTCTCCAGAATGTGGTCAAGGAGTTGGAGGCACAGAAAAGCTTGATCTGACCCCAGAGGCTCTTTGGGGTGCTTGGTCCCCACGAGCTTCTGGGCCGTGCTTACTTGGGAGCATTTCCGAGACACACTGTGGAGTTGCCGCTAGAAGTGAGAGATTTGGTGCCTTTCTTGCCAAGTCCTTCCTTTGCCTCTTCTGGCAGAGCGCTCAGTAGCAGCGTCCCCTCTGAGTGCACCTGTCTTTTGATAAGCTGCAACGAGTTGATTGTGTTGTTCACGAGTCCTTGTGGGCCTGTTCCTGTCCAGTGTGGCAAAAGAACTGCATAGTTGTGGACCCATTTGTGAGGCAAAACCCAGCGGCAACATGTGTCTCTTGATACTTTGTGTTGTGTGGTCTGCCTTGATAAGTGCCCTTGAAAATGTGCATTGCAGCCTGGAGAGGGGAGCAGGCGGAAAGATTTGGATTGCTTTCTTGTGTTGCTAAGAGCAGGAAAGACATCTCGGAATTCCGGATGCCGGATCCTAAATCCAAGGTGCAACTTTGCACCTGGGGAGCTGCCTGGGAGAAAAAGGAGCCAGGGCTTGCGGTCAATAGCAGCTGACCATGAGGCGCCGTGTGCCCTGGTGGCCAAGAAGCCAAGGGCATGGTGGCCTGTGTCAGCAGTAGTGGGGCAGCAGGAGCAGGGCAGTGACCTGTGCCCTGTGCTGGGCATCGGTGCTGTGGCCGCAGCTGGAGTGCTGTGAGCCGTTCTGGGCCCATCTGAAGCAGAAAGACATTGAGGGGCTGGAGCGTGTCCAGAGAAGGACACGGCAGCTGGGGACAGGTGGGAGCGCAAGCCCAATGAGGAGGTGCTGCGGGAGCTTTAGGCAGGGGAAAGGGAGGCTCATCAGCAACCTTGCAGGCTCACTTCCAGAAATGCCTACATGACAGTGCTCCCCGCAAGGGCCGTTCTCATTCCAAGAATGCCCTCACTGCATCCAGATGCTTTAGACACTGGAGTAGGGGGCACTTGGATCCTTTGCTTGGTGGGCTCCTTCCTTTGCCAGTCGGAGAAGTCCCGCTCATTTTGTCTTCAAGCAGAAGTGCTTTTGCTGAAGACTTCCTCCCCTTTGGCAGCACCGGCTGACATTCTGAGAGTGTTTTAGTTTTCCATGTCTGCAGCAGCAACAGCTGGCTATTTCCTAATTTTCCATTTCAGAGCTTTACACAAGTCAAAGCCCAGTTTTCAGACAGAAGGTTGCTTGCTGGTAGTAGCCAGGGTGGACTACTGAATTGGGAGCCATGTGCACGTCTGTTCAGTCAGCCCGTCCTCACTGGACTGGAGTGACTTCAGAGTCCCATTGCTATGAGAGTTGATGATTTTGCCTTAGTGGAGCAACTTGTAGTGCTGAAGAGAAATAACTTTAGGAATGATAGGCAATGGCCTGTCCCTGATGCTTCTCTCTGTCCACAGAGCCCTGAACCGATAACAGACTCTGAAGTGACTCACTCAGTTCCTGGAGATGAGGCCAAAGAGGTGCAAAAGGACTGTAAGCCTCTGGCTGCAGTCACGGAAGAAGCTGAGCATTCTGAGCCGGTAAGTGCCAGTTGTGGCTGGTGCTGTATTTAGTGCAAGACAGAGCTGCAAGGTCCTGACCAGCCAGCACTTGGTGTTGCTGGCTGAGGATGCTGAGTGCTGGAATGCTGCCAGGAGCTAGCAATCCCCCCAGCCAGTGAGAGCTGGAGAATAGGCTTTGACCTGTGCCGTTTAGGTCTCAGATTGCTGGGATTCTGATAGGGGCCGGCCTGAAGCATGAAGGCTTCCGGGCCCCAGAGGAGGGAGCATGTCCAAGACACTGAGCTCAGCCGTGTTGGATACGTAGGGGCCAGTGTGGTCTGAAGCGACCGGTCCCTCTCCAGAATGTGGTCAAGGAGTTGGAGGCACAGAAAAGCTTGATCTGACCCCAGAGGCTCTTTGGGGTGCTTGGTCCCCACGAGCTTCTGGGCCGTGCTTACTTGGGAGCATTTCCGAGACACACTGTGGAGTTGCCGCTAGAAGTGAGAGATTTGGTGCCTTTCTTGCCAAGTCCTTCCTTTGCCTCTTCTGGCAGAGCGCTCAGTAGCAGCGTCCCCTCTGAGTGCACCTGTCTTTTGATAAGCTGCAACGAGTTGATTGTGTTGTTCACGAGTCCTTGTGGGCCAGTTCCTGTCCAGTGTGGCAAAAGAACTGCATAGTTCTGGACCCATTTGTGAGGCAAAACCCAGCGGCAACATGTGTCTCTTGATACTTTGTGTTGTGTGGTCTGCCTTGATAAGTGCCCTTGAAAATGTGCATTGCAGCCTGGAGAGGGGAGAAGGCGGAAAGACTTGGATTGCTTTCTTGTGTTGCTAAGAGCAGGAAAGACATCTCGGAATTCCGGATGCCGGATCCTAAATCCAAGGTGCAACTTTGCACCTGGGGAGCTGCCTGGGAGAAAAAGGAGCCAGGGCTTGCGGTCAATAGCAGCTGACCATGAGGCGCCGTGTGCCCTGGTGGCCAAGAAGGCCAAGGGCATGGTGGCCTGTGTCAGCAGTAGTGGGGCAGCAGGAGCAGGGCAGTGACCTGTGCCCTGTGCTGGGCATCGGTGCTGTGGCCGCAGCTGGAGTGCTGTGAGCAGTTCTGGGCCCATCTGAAGCAGAAAGACATTGAGGGGCTGGAGCGTGTCCAGAGAAGGACACGGCAGCTGGGGACAGGTGGGAGCACAAGCCCAATGAGGAGGTGCTGCGGGAGCTTTAGGCAGGGGAAAGGGAGGCTCATCAGCAACCTTGCAGGCTCACTTCCAGAAATGCCTACATGACAGTGCTCCCCGCAAGGGCCGTTCTCATTCCAAGAATGCCCTCACTGCATCCAGATGCTTTAGACACTGGAGTAGGGGGCACTTGGATCCTTTGCTTGGTGGGCTCCTTCCTTTGCCAGTCGGAGAAGTCCCGCTCATTTTGTCTTCAAGCAGAAGTGCTTTTGCTGAAGACTTCCTCCCCTTTGGCAGCACCGGCTGACATTCTGAGAGTGTTTTAGTTTTCCATGTCTGCAGCAGCAACAGCTGGCTATTTCCTAATTTTCCATTTCAGAGCTTTACACAAGTCAAAGCCCAGTTTTCAGAGAGAAGGTTGCTTGCTGGTAGTAGCCAGGGTGGACTACTGAATTGGGAGCCATGTGCACGTCTGTTCAGTCAGCCCGTCCTCACTGGGCTGGAGTGACTTCAGAGTCCCATTGCTATGACAGTTGATGATTTTGCCTTAGTGGAGCAACTTGTAGAGCTGAAGAGAAATAAGGTTAGGAATGATAGGCAATGGCCTGTCCCTGATGCTTCTCTCTGTCCACAGAGCCCTGAACCGATAACAAACTCTGAAGTGACTCTTTCAATTCCTGGGAACGAGGCCAAAATGGCGCAAAAGGACCAGAAGCCTCCTGTGGCAATCAGCGAAGAAGCTGAGCATTCTGAGCCGGTAAGTGCCAGTTGTGGCTGGTGGTGTATTTAGTGCGAGACAGAGCTGCAAGATCCTGGCCAGCCAGCACTTGGTGTTGCTGGCTGAGGATGCTGAGTGCTGGAATGCTGCCAGGAGCTAGCAATCCCCCCAGCCAGTGAGAGCTGGAGAATGGGCTTTGACCTGTGCCGTTTAGGTCCCTGCCTGCTGGGATTCTGATAGGGACAGGCCTGAAGCATGAAGGCTTCCCGGCCCCAGAGGAGGGAGCATGTCCAAGACACTGAGCTCAGCCGTGTTGGATATGTAGGGGCCAGTGTGGTCTGAAGAGACCGGTCCGTCCCCAGAGTCTGGTCAAGGGGCTGCAGGCAGAGAAAGGTGTGATCTGACCCCAGAGGCTCTTTGAGGTGCTTGGTCCCCACGAGCTTCTGGGCCGTGCTTACTTGGGAGCATTTCCGAGACACACTGTGGAGTTGCCGCTAGAAGTGAGAGATTTGGTGCCTTTCTTGCCAAGTCCTTCCTTTGCCTCTTCTGGCAGAGCGCTCAGTAGCAGCATCCACTCTGAGTCCTCCTGTCATTTGATAAGCTGCAACGAGTTGATTGTGTTGTTCACGAGTCCTTGTGGGCCTGGTCCTGTCCGGTGTGGCAAAAGAACTGCATAGTTCTGGACCCATTTGTGAGGCAAAACCCAGCGGCAACATGTGTCTCTTGATACTTTCTGTGGTGTGGTCTGCCTTGATAACTGCCCTTGAAAATGCGCATTGCAGCCTGGAGAGGGGAGAAGGCGGAAAGACTTGGACTGCTTTCTTGTGTTGCTAAGAACAGGATAGGCATCTCGCAATTGCGGATGCTGCATCCTAAATCCAAGGTGCAACTCTGCACTGGGGGAGCCACCTGGGAGATAAAGGAGTCAGGGCTTGTGGTCAACAGCAGCTGAACATGAGGCGGTGTGATCCCAGCTGGCCGAGAAGGCCAAGGGCATGGTGGCCTGTGTCAGCAGTAGTGGGGCAGCAGGAGCAGGGCAGTGCCCTGTGCCCTGTGCTGGGCATCGGTGCTGTGGCCGCAGCTGGAGTGCTGTGAGCAGTTCTGGGCCCATCTGAAGCAGAAAGACATTGAGGGGCTGGAGCGTGTCCAGAGAAGGACACGGCAGCTGGGGACAGGTGGGAGCACAAGCCCAATGAGGAGGTGCTGCGGGAACTTTAGGCAGGGGAAAAGGAGGCTCATCAGCAACCTTGCAGGCTCACTTCCAGAAATGCCTACATGACAGTGCTCCCCGCAAGGGCCGATCTCATTCCAAGAATGCCCTCACTGCATCCAGATGCTTTAGACACTGGAGTAGGGGGCACTTGGATCCTTTGCTTGGTGGGCTCCTCCCTTTGCCAGTCGGAGAAGCCCCGCTAATTTTGTCTTCAAGCAGAAGTGCTTTTGCTGAAGACTTCCTCCCCTTTGGCAGCACCGGCTGACATTCTGAGAGTGTTTTAGTTTTCCATGTCTGCAGCAGCAACAGCTGGCTATTTCCTAATTTTCCATTTCAGAGCTTTACACAAGTCAAAGCCCAGTTTTCAGAGAGAAGGTTGCTTGCTGGTAGTAGCCAGGGTGGACTACTGAATTGGGAGCCATGTGCACGTCTGTTCAGTCAGCCCGTCCTCACTGGGCTGGAGTGACTTCAGAGTCCCATTGCTATGAGAGTTGATGATTTTGCCTTAGTGGAGCAACTTGTAGAGCTGAAGAGAAATAAGGTTAGGAATGATAGGCAATGGCCTGTCCCTGATGCTTCTCTCTGTCCACAGAGCCCTGAACCGATAACAGACTCTGAAGTGACTCACTCAGTTCCTGGAGATGAGGCCAAAGAGGTGCAAAAGGACTGTAAGCCTCTGGCTGCAGTCACGGAAGAAGCTGAGCATTCTGAGCCGGTAAGTGCCAGTTGTGGCTGGTGCTGTATTTAGTGCAAGACAGAGCTGCAAGATCCTGACCAGCCAGCACTTGGTGTTGCTGGCTGAGGATGCTGAGTGCTGGAATGCTGCCAGGAGCTAGCAATCCCCCCAGCCAGTGAGAGCTGGAGAATAGGCTTTGACCTGTGCCGTTTAGGTCTCAGCTTGCTGGGATTCTGATAGGGGCCGGCCTGAAGCATGAAGGCTTCCGGGCCCCAGAGGAGGGAGCATGTCCAAGACACTGAGCTCAGCCGTGTTGGATATGTAGGGGCCAGTGTGGTCTGAAGCGACCGGTCCCTCTCCAGAATGTGGTCAAGGAGTTGGAGGCACAGAAAGGCTTGATCTGACCCCAGAGGCTCTTTGGGGTGCTTGGTCCCCACGAGCTTCTGGGCCGTGCTTACTTGGGAGCATTTCCGAGACACACTGTGGAGTTGCCGCTAGAAGTGAGAGATTTGGTGCCTTTCTTGCCAAGTCCTTCCTTTGCCTCTTCTGGCAGAGCGCTCAGTAGCAGCGTCCACTCTGAGTCCTCCTGTCATTTGATAAGCTGCAACGAGTTGATTGTGTTGTTCACGAGTCCTTGTGGGCCTGGTCCTGTCCGGTGTGGCAAAAGAACTGCATAGTTGTGGACCCATTTGTGAGGCAACACCCAGCGGCAACATGTGTCTCTTGATACTTTCTGTGGTGTGGTCTGCCTTGATAAGTGCCCTTGAAAATGTGCATTGCAGCCTGGAGAGGGGAGAAGGCGGAAAGACTTGGATTGCTTTCTTGTGTTGCTAAGAGCAGGAAAGACATCTCGGAATTCCGGATGCCGGATCCTAAATCCAAGGTGCAACTTTGCACCTGGGGAGCTGCCTGGGAGAAAAAGGAGCCAGGGCTTGCGGTCAATAGCAGCTGACCATGAGGCGCCGTGTGCCCTGGTGGCCAAGAAGGCCAAGGGCATGGTGGCCTGTGTCAGCAGTAGTGGGGCAGCAGGAGCAGGGCAGTGACCTGTGCCCTGTGCTGGGCATCGGTGCTGTGGCCGCAGCTGGAGTGCTGTGAGCCGTTCTGGGCCCATCTGAAGCAGAAAGACATTGAGGGGCTGGAGCGTGTCCAGAGAAGGACACGGCAGCTGGGGACAGGTGGGAGCACAAGCCCAATGAGGAGGTGCTGCGGGAGCTTTAGGCAGGGGAAAGGGAGGCTCATCAGCAACCTTGCAGGCTCACTTCCAGAAATGCCTACATGACAGTGCTCCCCGCAAGGGCCGTTCTCATTCCAAGAATGCCCTCACTGCATCCAGATGCTTTAGACACTGGAGTAGGGGGCACTTGGATCCTTTGCTTGGTGGGCTCCTTCCTTTGCCAGTCGGAGAAGTCCCGCTCATTTTGTCTTCAAGCAGAAGTGCTTTTGCTGAAGACTTCCTCCCCTTTGGCAGCACCGGCTGACATTCTGAGAGTGTTTTAGTTTTCCATGTCTGCAGCAGCAACAGCTGGCTATTTCCTAATTTTCCATTTCAGAGCTTTACACAAGTCAAAGCCCAGTTTTCAGAGAGAAGGTTGCTTGCTGGTAGTAGCCAGGGTGGACTACTGAATTGGGAGCCATGTGCACGTCTGTTCAGTCAGCCCGTCCTCACTGGGCTGGAGTGACTTCAGAGTCCCATTGCTATGACAGTTGATGATTTTGCCTTAGTGGAGCAACTTGTAGAGCTGAAGAGAAATAAGGTTAGGAATGATAGGCAATGGCCTGTCCCTGATGCTTCTCTCTGTCCACAGAGCCCTGAACCGATAACAGACTCTGAAGTGACTCACTCAGTTCCTGGAGATGAGGCCAAAGAGGTGCAAAAGGACTGTAAGCCTCTGGCTGCAGTCACGGAAGAAGCTGAGCATTCTGAGCCGGTAAGTGCCAGTTGTGGCTGGTGCTGTATTTAGTGCAAGACAGAGCTGCAAGATCCTGACCAGCCAGCACTTGGTGTTGCTGGCTGAGGATGCTGAGTGCTGGAATGCTGCCAGGAGCTAGCAATCCCCCCAGCCAGTGAGAGCTGGAGAATAGGCTTTGACCTGTGCCGTTTAGGTCTCAGCTTGCTGGGATTCTGATAGGGGCCGGCCTGAAGCATGAAGGCTTCCGGGCCCCAGAGGAGGGAGCATGTCCAAGACACTGAGCTCAGCCGTGTTGGATATGTAGGGGCCAGTGTGGTCTGAAGCGACCGGTCCCTCTCCAGAATGTGGTCAAGGAGTTGGAGGCACAGAAAGGCTTGATCTGACCCCAGAGGCTCTTTGGGGTGCTTGGTCCCCACGAGCTTCTGGGCCGTGCTTACTTGGGAGCATTTCCGAGACACACTGTGGAGTTGCCGCTAGAAGTGAGAGATTTGGTGCCTTTCTTGCCAAGTCCTTCCTTTGCCTCTTCTGGCAGAGCGCTCAGTAGCAGCGTCCACTCTGAGTCCTCCTGTCATTTGATAAGCTGCAACAAGTTGATTGTGTTGTTCACGAGTCCTTGTGGGCCTGGTCCTGTCCGGTGTGGCAAAAGAACTGCATAGTTGTGGACCCATTTGTGAGGCAACACCCAGCGGCAACATGTGTCTCTTGATACTTTCTGTGGTGTGGTCTGCCTTGATAAGTGCCCTTGAAAATGTGCATTGCAGCCTGGAGAGGGGAGAAGGCGGAAAGACTTGGATTGCTTTCTTGTGTTGCTAAGAGCAGGAAAGACATCTCGGAATTCCGGATGCCGGATCCTAAATCCAAGGTGCAACGTAGCACCTGGGGAGCTGCCTGGGAGAAAAAGGAGCCAGGGCTTGCGGTCAATAGCAGCTGACCATGAGGCGCCGTGTGCCCTGGTGGCCAAGAAGGCCAAGGGCATGGTGGCCTGTGTCAGCAGTAGTGGGGCAGCAGGAGCAGGGCAGTGACCTGTGCCCTGTGCTGGGCATCGGTGCTGTGGCCGCAGCTGGAGTGCTGTGAGCCGTTCTGGGCCCATCTGAAGCAGAAAGACATTGAGGGGCTGGAGCGTGTCCAGAGAAGGACACGGCAGCTGGGGACAGGTGGGAGCACAAGCCCAATGAGGAGGTGCTGCGGGAGCTTTAGGCAGGGGAAAGGGAGGCTCATCAGCAACCTTGCAGGCTCACTTCCAGAAATGCCTACATGACAGTGCTCCCCGCAAGGGCCGTTCTCATTCCAAGAATGCCCTCACTGCATCCAGATGCTTTAGACACTGGAGTAGGGGGCACTTGGATCCTTTGCTTGGTGGGCTCCTTCCTTTGCCAGTCGGAGAAGTCCCGCTCATTTTGTCTTCAAGCAGAAGTGCTTTTGCTGAAGACTTCCTCCCCTTTGGCAGCACCGGCTGACATTCTGAGAGTGTTTTAGTTTTCCATGTCTGCAGCAGCAACAGCTGGCTATTTCCTAATTTTCCATTTCAGAGCTTTACACAAGTCAAAGCCCAGTTTTCAGAGAGAAGGTTGCTTGCTGGTAGTAGCCAGGGTGGACTACTGAATTGGGAGCCATGTGCACGTCTGTTCAGTCAGCCCGTCCTCACTGGGCTGGAGTGACTTCAGAGTCCCATTGCTATGACAGTTGATGATTTTGCCTTAGTGGAGCAACTTGTAGAGCTGAAGAGAAATAAGGTTAGGAATGATAGGCAATGGCCTGTCCCTGATGCTTCTCTCTGTCCACAGAGCCCTGAACCGATTACAGACTCTGAAGTGACTACCTCAATTCCTGGAGACGAGGCAAAAGAGGCACAAAAGGACCAGAAGCCTCCTGTGGCAATCAGCGAAGAAGCTGAGCATTCTGAGCCCGTAAGTGCCAGTTGTGGCTGGTGCCATCTTTAGTGCGAGACAGAGCTGCAAGATCCTGACCAGCCAGCACTTGGTGTTGCTGGCTGAGGATGCTGAGTGCTGGAATACTGCGAGGAGCTAGCAATCCCCCCAGCCAGTGAGAGATGGAGAATGGGCTTTGACCTGTGCCGTTTAGGTCCCTGCCTGCTGGGATTCTGATAGGGACAGGCCTGAAGCATGAAGGCTTCCCGGCCCCAGAGGAGGGAGCATGTCCAAGACACTGAGCTCAGCCGTGTTGGATATGTAGGGGCCAGTGTGGTCTGAAGAGACCGGTCCGTCCCCAGAGTCTGGTCAAGGGGCTGCAGGCAGAGAAAGGTGTGATCTGACCCCAGAGGCTCTTTGAGGTGCTTGGTCCCCACGAGCTTCTGGGCCGTGCTTACTTGGGAGCATTTCCGAGACACACTGTGGAGTTGCCGCTAGAAGTGAGAGATTTGGTGCCTTTCTTGCCAAGTCCTTCCTTTGCCTCTTCTGGCAGAGCGCTCAGTAGCAGCATCCACTCTGAGTCCTCCTGTCATTTGATAAGCTGCAACGAGTTGATTGTGTTGTTCACGAGTCCTTGTGGGCCTGGTCCTGTCCGGTGTGGCAAAAGAACTGCATAGTTCTGGACCCATTTGTGAGGCAAAACCCAGCGGCAACATGTGTCTCTTGATACTTTCTGTGGTGTGGTCTGCCTTGATAACTGCCCTTGAAAATGCGCATTGCAGCCTGGAGAGGGGAGAAGGCGGAAAGACTTGGACTGCTTTCTTGTGTTGCTAAGAACAGGATAGGCATCTCGCAATTGCGGATGCTGCATCCTAAATCCAAGGTGCAACTCTGCACTGGGGGAGCCGCCTGGGAGAAAAAGGAGTCAGGGCTTGTGGTCAACAGCAGCTGAACATGAGGCGGTGTGATCCCAGCTGGCCGAGAAGGCCAAGGGCATGGTGGCCTGTGTCAGCAGTAGTGGGGCAGCAGGAGCAGGGCAGTGCCCTGTGCCCTGTGCTGGGCATCGGTGCTGTGGCCGCAGCTGGAGTGCTGTGAGCAGTTCTGGGCCCATCTGAAGCAGAAAGACATTGAGGGGCTGGAGCGTGTCCAGAGAAGGACACGGCAGCTGGGGACAGGTGGGAGCACAAGCCCAATGAGGAGGTGCTGCGGGAACTTTAGGCAGGGGAAAAGGAGGCTCATCAGCAACCTTGCAGGCTCACTTCCAGAAATGCCTACATGACAGTGCTCCCCGCAAGGGCCGATCTCATTCCAAGAATGCCCTCACTGCATCCAGATGCTTTAGACACTGGAGTAGGGGGCACTTGGATCCTTTGCTTGGTGGGCTCCTCCCTTTGCCAGTCGGAGAAGCCCCGCTCATTTTGTCTTCAAGCAGAAGTGCTTTTGCTGAAGACTTCCTCCCCTTTGGCAGCACCGGCTGACATTCTGAGAGTGTTTTAGTTTTCCATGTCTGCAGCAGCAACAGCTGGCTATTTCCTAATTTTCCATTTCAGAGCTTTACACAAGTCAAAGCCCAGTTTTCAGAGAGAAGGTTGCTTGCTGGTAGTAGCCAGGGTGGACTACTGAATTGGGAGCCATGTGCACGTCTGTTCAGTCAGCCCGTCCTCACTGGGCTGGAGTGACTTCAGAGTCCCATTGCTATGAGAGTTGATGATTTTGCCTTAGTGGAGCAACTTGTAGAGCTGAAGAGAAATAAGGTTAGGAATGATAGGCAATGGCCTGTCCCTGATGCTTCTCTCTGTCCACAGAGCCCTGAACCGATAACAGACTCTGAAGTGACTCACTCAGTTCCTGGAGATGAGGCCAAAGAGGTGCAAAAGGACTGTAAGCCTCTGGCTGCAGTCACGGAAGAAGCTGAGCATTCTGAGCCGGTAAGTGCCAGTTGTGGCTGGTGCTGTATTTAGTGCAAGACAGAGCTGCAAGATCCTGACCAGCCAGCACTTGGTGTTGCTGGCTGAGGATGCTGAGTGCTGGAATGCTGCCAGGAGCTAGCAATCCCCCCAGCCAGTGAGAGCTGGAGAATAGGCTTTGACCTGTGCCGTTTAGGTCTCAGCTTGCTGGGATTCTGATAGGGGCCGGCCTGAAGCATGAAGGCTTCCGGGCCCCAGAGGAGGGAGCATGTCCAAGACACTGAGCTCAGCCGTGTTGGATATGTAGGGGCCAGTGTGGTCTGAAGCGACCGGTCCCTCTCCAGAATGTGGTCAAGGAGTTGGAGGCACAGAAAGGCTTGATCTGACCCCAGAGGCTCTTTGGGGTGCTTGGTCCCCACGAGCTTCTGGGCCGTGCTTACTTGGGAGCATTTCCGAGACACACTGTGGAGTTGCCGCTAGAAGTGAGAGATTTGGTGCCTTTCTTGCCAAGTCCTTCCTTTGCCTCTTCTGGCAGAGCGCTCAGTAGCAGCGTCCACTCTGAGTCCTCCTGTCATTTGATAAGCTGCAACGAGTTGATTGTGTTGTTCACGAGTCCTTGTGGGCCTGTTCCTGTCCGGTGTGGCAAAAGAACTGCATAGTTGTGGACCCATTTGTGAGGCAAAACCCAGCGGCAACATGTGTCTCTTGATACTTTCTGTGGTGTGGTCTGCCTTGATAAGTGCCCTTGAAAATGTGCATTGCAGCCTGGAGAGGGGAGAAGGCGGAAAGACTTGGATTGCTTTCTTGTGTTGCTAAGAGCAGGAAAGACATCTCGGAATTCCGGATGCCGGATCCTAAATCCAAGGTGCAACGTAGCACCTGGGGAGCTGCCTGGGAGAAAAAGGAGCCAGGGCTTGCGGTCAATAGCAGCTGACCATGAGGCGCCGTGTGCCCTGGTGGCCAAGAAGGCCAAGGGCATGGTGGCCTGTGTCAGCAGTAGTGGGGCAGCAGGAGCAGGGCAGTGACCTGTGCCCTGTGCTGGGCATCGGTGCTGTGGCCGCAGCTGGAGTGCTGTGAGCCGTTCTGGGCCCATCTGAAGCAGAAAGACATTGAGGGGCTGGAGCGTGTCCAGAGAAGGACACGGCAGCTGGGGACAGGTGGGAGCACAAGCCCAATGAGGAGGTGCTGCGGGAGCTTTAGGCAGGGGAAAGGGAGGCTCATCAGCAACCTTGCAGGCTCACTTCCAGAAATGCCTACATGACAGTGCTCCCCGCAAGGGCCGTTCTCATTCCAAGAATGCCCTCACTGCATCCAGATGCTTTAGACACTGGAGTAGGGGGCACTTGGATCCTTTGCTTGGTGGGCTCCTTCCTTTGCCAGTCGGAGAAGTCCCGCTCATTTTGTCTTCAAGCAGAAGTGCTTTTGCTGAAGACTTCCTCCCCTTTGGCAGCACCGGCTGACATTCTGAGAGTGTTTTAGTTTTCCATGTCTGCAGCAGCAACAGCTGGCTATTTCCTAATTTTCCATTTCAGAGCTTTACACAAGTCAAAGCCCAGTTTTCAGAGAGAAGGTTGCTTGCTGGTAGTAGCCAGGGTGGACTACTGAATTGGGAGCCATGTGCACGTCTGTTCAGTCAGCCCGTCCTCACTGGGCTGGAGTGACTTCAGAGTCCCATTGCTATGAGAGTTGATGATTTTGCCTTAGTGGAGCAACTTGTAGAGCTGAAGAGAAATAAGGTTAGGAATGATAGGCAATGGCCTGTCCCTGATGCTTCTCTCTGTCCACAGAGCCCTGAACCGATTACAGACTCTGAAGTGACTACCTCAATTCCTGGAGACGAGGCAAAAGAGGCACAAAAGGACCAGAAGCCTCCTGTGGCAATCAGCGAAGAAGCTGAGCATTCTGAGCCCGTAAGTGCCAGTTGTGGCTGGTGCCATCTTTAGTGCGAGACAGAGCTGCAAGATCCTGACCAGCCAGCACTTGGTGTTGCTGGCTGAGGATGCTGAGTGCTGGAATACTGCGAGGAGCTAGCAATCCCCCCAGCCAGTGAGAGCTGGAGAATGGGCTTTGACCTGTGCCGTTTAGGTCCCTGCCTGCTGGGATTCTGATAGGGACAGGCCTGAAGCATGAAGGCTTCCCGGCCCCAGAGGAGGGAGCATGTCCAAGACACTGAGCTCAGCCGTGTTGGATATGTAGGGGCCAGTGTGGTCTGAAGAGACCGGTCCGTCCCCAGAGTCTGGTCAAGGGGCTGCAGGCAGAGAAAGGTGTGATCTGACCCCAGAGGCTCTTTGAGGTGCTTGGTCCCCACGAGCTTCTGGGCCGTGCTTACTTGGGAGCATTTCCGAGACACACTGTGGAGTTGCCGCTAGAAGTGAGAGATTTGGTGCCTTTCTTGCCAAGTCCTTCCTTTGCCTCTTCTGGCAGAGCGCTCAGTAGCAGCATCCACTCTGAGTCCTCCTGTCATTTGATAAGCTGCAACGAGTTGATTGTGTTGTTCACGAGTCCTTGTGGGCCTGGTCCTGTCCGGTGTGGCAAAAGAACTGCATAGTTCTGGACCCATTTGTGAGGCAAAACCCAGCGGCAACATGTGTCTCTTGATACTTTCTGTGGTGTGGTCTGCCTTGATAACTGCCCTTGAAAATGCGCATTGCAGCCTGGAGAGGGGAGAAGGCGGAAAGACTTGGACTGCTTTCTTGTGTTGCTAAGAACAGGATAGGCATCTCGCAATTGCGGATGCTGCATCCTAAATCCAAGGTGCAACTCTGCACTGGGGGAGCCGCCTGGGAGATAAAGGAGTCAGGGCTTGTGGTCAACAGCAGCTGAACATGAGGCGGTGTGATCCCAGCTGGCCGAGAAGGCCAAGGGCATGGTGGCCTGTGTCAGCAGTAGTGGGGCAGCAGGAGCAGGGCAGTGCCCTGTGCCCTGTGCTGGGCATCGGTGCTGTGGCCGCAGCTGGAGTGCTGTGAGCAGTTCTGGGCCCATCTGAAGCAGAAAGACATTGAGGGGCTGGAGCGTGTCCAGAGAAGGACACGGCAGCTGGGGACAGGTGGGAGCACAAGCCCAATGAGGAGGTGCTGCGGGAACTTTAGGCAGGGGAAAAGGAGGCTCATCAGCAACCTTGCAGGCTCACTTCCAGAAATGCCTACATGACAGTGCTCCCCGCAAGGGCCGATCTCATTCCAAGAATGCCCTCACTGCATCCAGATGCTTTAGACACTGGAGTAGGGGGCACTTGGATCCTTTGCTTGGTGGGCTCCTCCCTTTGCCAGTCGGAGAAGCCCCGCTCATTTTGTCTTCAAGCAGAAGTGCTTTTGCTGAAGACTTCCTCCCCTTTGGCAGCACCGGCTGACATTCTGAGAGTGTTTTAGTTTTCCATGTCTGCAGCAGCAACAGCTGGCTATTTCCTAATTTTCCATTTCAGAGCTTTACACAAGTCAAAGCCCAGTTTTCAGAGAGAAGGTTGCTTGCTGGTAGTAGCCAGGGTGGACTACTGAATTGGGAGCCATGTGCACGTCTGTTCAGTCAGCCCGTCCTCACTGGGCTGGAGTGACTTCAGAGTCCCATTGCTATGAGAGTTGATGATTTTGCCTTAGTGGAGCAACTTGTAGAGCTGAAGAGAAATAAGGTTAGGAATGATAGGCAATGGCCTGTCCCTGATGCTTCTCTCTGTCCACAGAGCCCTGAACCGATAACAGACTCTGAAGTGACTCACTCAGTTCCTGGAGATGAGGCCAAAGAGGTGCAAAAGGACTGTAAGCCTCTGGCTGCAGTCACGGAAGAAGCTGAGCATTCTGAGCCGGTAAGTGCCAGTTGTGGCTGGTGCTGTATTTAGTGCAAGACAGAGCTGCAAGATCCTGACCAGCCAGCACTTGGTGTTGCTGGCTGAGGATGCTGAGTGCTGGAATGCTGCCAGGAGCTAGCAATCCCCCCAGCCAGTGAGAGCTGGAGAATAGGCTTTGACCTGTGCCGTTTAGGTCTCAGCTTGCTGGGATTCTGATAGGGGCCGGCCTGAAGCATGAAGGCTTCCGGGCCCCAGAGGAGGGAGCATGTCCAAGACACTGAGCTCAGCCGTGTTGGATATGTAGGGGCCAGTGTGGTCTGAAGAGACCGGTCCCTCTCCAGAATGTGGTCAAGGAGTTGGAGGCACAGAAAGGCTTGATCTGACCCCAGAGGCTCTTTGGGGTGCTTGGTCCCCACGAGCTTCTGGGCCGTGCTTACTTGGGAGCATTTCCGAGACACACTGTGGAGTTGCCGCTAGAAGTGAGAGATTTGGTGCCTTTCTTGCCAAGTCCTTCCTTTGCCTCTTCTGGCAGAGCGCTCAGTAGCAGCGTCCACTCTGAGTCCTCCTGTCATTTGATAAGCTGCAACGAGTTGATTGTGTTGTTCACGAGTCCTTGTGGGCCTGTTCCTGTCCAGTGTGGCAAAAGAACTGCATAGTTGTGGACCCATTTGTGAGGCAAAACCCAGCGGCAACATGTGTCTCTTGATACTTTCTGTGGTGTGGTCTGCCTTGATAAGTGCCCTTGAAAATGTGCATTGCAGCCTGGAGAGGGGAGAAGGCGGAAAGACTTGGATTGCTTTCTTGTGTTGCTAAGAGCAGGAAAGACATCTCGCAATTGCGGATGCCGGATCCTAAATCCAAGGTGCAACTTTGCACCTGGGGAGCTGCCTGGGAGAAAAAGGAGCCAGGGCTTGCGGTCAATAGCAGCTGACCATGAGGCGCCGTGTGCCCTGGTGGCCAAGAAGGCCAAGGGCATGGTGGCCTGTGTCAGCAGTAGTGGGGCAGCAGGAGCAGGGCAGTGACCTGTGCCCTGTGCTGGGCATCGGTGCTGTGGCCGCAGCTGGAGTGCTGTGAGCCGTTCTGGGCCCATCTGAAGCAGAAAGACATTGAGGGGCTGGAGCGTGTCCAGAGAAGGACACGGCAGCTGGGGACAGGTGGGAGCACAAGCCCAATGAGGAGGTGCTGCGGGAGCTTTAGGCAGAGGAAAGGGAGGCTCATCAGCAACCTTGCAGGCTCACTTCCAGAAATGCCTACATGACAGTGCTCCCCGCAAGGGCCGTTCTCATTCCAAGAATGCCCTCACTGCATCCAGATGCTTTAGACACTGGAGTAGGGGGCACTTGGATCCTTTGCTTGGTGGGCTCCTTCCTTTGCCATTCGGAGAAGCCCCGCTCATTTTGTCTTTTTGCAGCAAGCAGAAGTGCTTTTGCTGAAGACTTCCTCCCCTTTGGCAGCACCGGCTGACATTCTGAGAGTGTTTTAGTTTTCCATGTCTGCAGCAGCAACAGCTGGCTATTTCCTAATTTTCCATTTCAGAGCTTTACACAAGTCAAAGCCCAGTTTTCAGAGAGAAGGTTGCTTGCTGGTAGTAGCCAGGGTGGACTACTGAATTGGGAGCCATGTGCACGTCTGTTCAGTCAGCCCGTCCTCACTGGGCTGGAGTGACTTCAGAGTCCCATTGCTATGACAGTTGATGATTTTGCCTTAGTGGAGCAACTTGTAGAGCTGAAGAGAAATAAGGTTAGGAATGATAGGCAATGGCCTGTCCCTGATGCTTCTCTCTGTCCACAGAGCCCTGAACCGATTACAGACTCTGAAGTGACTACCTCAATTCCTGGAGACGAGGCAAAAGAGGCGCAAAAGGACCAGAAGCCTCCTGTGGCAATCAGCGAAGAAGCTGAGCATTCTGAGCCCGTAAGGGCCAGTTGTGGCTAGTGCCGTCTTTAGTGCGAGACAGAGCTGCAAGATCCTGACCAGCCAGCACTTGGTGTTGCTGGCTGAGGATGCTGAGTGCTGGAATGTTGCCAGGAGCTAGCAATCCCCCCAGCCAGTGAGAGATGGAGAATGGGCTTTGACCTGTGCCGTTTAGGTCCCTGCCTGCTGGGATTCTGATAGGGACAGGCCTGAAGCATGAAGGCTTCCCGGCCCCAGAGGAGGGAGCATGTCCAAGACACTGAGCTCAGCCGTGTTGGATATGTAGGGGCCAGTGTGGTCTGAAGAGACCGGTCCGTCCCCAGAGTCTGGTCAAGGGTCTGCAGGCAGAGAAAGGTGTGATCTGACCTCAGAGTCTCTTTGGGGTGCTTGGTCCCCACGAGCTTCTGGGCCGTGCTTACTTGGGAGCATTTCCGAGACACACTGTGGAGTTGCCGCTAGAAGTGAGAGATTTGGTGCCTTTCTTGCCAAGTCCTTCCTTTGCCTCTTCTGGCAGAGCGCTCAGTAGCAGCATCCACTCTGAGTCCTCCTGTCATTTGATAAGCTGCAACGAGTTGATTGTGTTGTTCACGAGTCCTTGTGGGCCTGGTCCTGTCCGGTGTGGCAAAAGAACTGCATAGTTGTTGACCCATTTGTGAGGCAAAACCCAGCGGCAACATGTGTCTCTTGATACTTTCTGTTGTGTGGTCTGCCTTGATAACTGCCCTTGAAAATGCGCATTGCAGCCTGGAGAGGGGAGAAGGCGGAAAGACTTGGATTGCTTTCTTGTGTTGCTAAGAACAGGAAAGGCATCTCGCAATTGCGGATGCTGCATCCTAAATCCAAGGTGCAACTCTGCACTGGGGGAGCCACCTGGGAGAAAAAGGAGTCAGGGCTTGTGGTCAACAGCAGCTGAACATGAGGCGGTGTGATCCCAGCTGGCCGAGAAGGCCAAGGGCATGGTGGCCTGTGTCAGCAGTAGTGGGGCAGCAGGAGCAGGGCAGTGCCCTGTGCCCTGTGCTGGGCATCGGTGCTGTGGCCGCAGCTGGAGTGCTGTGAGCCGTTCTGGGCCCATCTGAAGCAGAAAGACATTGAGGGGCTGGAGCGTGTCCAGAGAAGGACACGGCAGCTGGGGACAGGTGGGAGCACAAGCCCAATGAGGAGGTGCTGCGGGAGCTTTAGGCAGGGGAAAGGGAGGCTCATCAGCAACCTTGCAGGCTCACTTCCAGAAATGCCTACATGACAGTGCTCCCCGCAAGGGCCGATCTCATTCCAAGAATGCCCTCACTGCATCCAGATGCTTTAGACACTGGAGTAGGGGGCACTTGGATCCTTTGCTTGGTGGGCTCCTCCCTTTGCCAGTCGGAGAAGCCCCGCTCATTTTGTCTTCAAGCAGAAGTGCTTTTGCTGAAGACTTCCTCCCCTTTGGCAGCACCGGCTGACATTCTGAGAGTGTTTTAGATTTCCATGTCTGCAGCAGCAACAGCTGGCTATTTCCTAATTTTCCATTTCAGAGCTTTACACAAGTCAAAGCCCAGTTTTCAGAGAGAAGGTTGCTTGCTGGTAGTAGCCAGGGTGGACTACTGAATTGGGAGCCATGTGCACGTCTGTTCAGTCAGCCCGTCCTCACTGGACTGGAGTGACTTCAGAGTCCCATTGCTATGAGAGTTGATGATTTTGCCTTAGTGGAGCAACTTGTAGAGCTGAAGAGAAATAAGGTTAGGAATGATAGGCAATGGCCTGTCCCTGATGCTTCTCTCTGTCCACAGAGCCCTGAACCGATAACAAACTCTGAAGTGACTCTTTCAATTCCTGGGAACGAGGCCAAAATGGCGCAAAAGGACCAGAAGCCTCCTGTGGCAATCAGCGAAGAAGCTGAGCATTCTGAGCCCGTAAGTGCCAGTTGTGGCTGGTGCCATCTTTAGTGCGAGACAGAGCTGCAAGATCCTGACCAGCCAGCACTTGGTGTTGCTGGCTGAGGATGCTGAGTGCTGGAATGCTGCCAGGAGCTAGCAATCCCCCCAGCCAGTGAGAGCTGGAGAATAGGCTTTGACCTGTGCCGTTTAGGTCTCAGCTTGCTGGGATTCTGATAGGGGCCGGCCTGAAGCATGAAGGCTTCCGGGCCCCAGAGGAGGGAGCATGTCCAAGACACTGAGCTCAGCCGTGTTGGATATGTAGGGGCCAGTGTGGTCTGAAGCGACCGGTCCCTCTCCAGAATGTGGTCAAGGAGTTGGAGGCACAGAAAGGCTTGATCTGACCCCAGAGGCTCTTTGGGGTGCTTGGTCCCCACGAGCTTCTGGGCCGTGCTTACTTGGGAGCATTTCCGAGACACACTGTGGAGTTGCCGCTAGAAGTGAGAGATTTGGTGCCTTTCTTGCCAAGTCCTTCCTTTGCCTCTTCTGGCAGAGCGCTCAGTAGCAGCGTCCACTCTGAGTCCTCCTGTCATTTGATAAGCTGCAACGAGTTGATTGTGTTGTTCACGAGTCCTTGTGGGCCTGTTCCTGTCCGGTGTGGCAAAAGAACTGCATAGTTGTGGACCCATTTGTGAGGCAAAACCCAGCGGCAACATGTGTCTCTTGATACTTTCTGTGGTGTGGTCTGCCTTGATAAGTGCCCTTGAAAATGTGCATTGCAGCCTGGAGAGGGGAGAAGGCGGAAAGACTTGGATTGCTTTCTTGTGTTGCTAAGAGCAGGAAAGACATCTCGGAATTCCGGATGCCGGATCCTAAATCCAAGGTGCAACGTAGCACCTGGGGAGCTGCCTGGGAGAAAAAGGAGCCAGGGCTTGCGGTCAATAGCAGCTGACCATGAGGCGCCGTGTGCCCTGGTGGCCAAGAAGGCCAAGGGCATGGTGGCCTGTGTCAGCAGTAGTGGGGCAGCAGGAGCAGGGCAGTGACCTGTGCCCTGTGCTGGGCATCGGTGCTGTGGCCGCAGCTGGAGTGCTGTGAGCCGTTCTGGGCCCATCTGAAGCAGAAAGACATTGAGGGGCTGGAGCGTGTCCAGAGAAGGACACGGCAGCTGGGGACAGGTGGGAGCACAAGCCCAATGAGGAGGTGCTGCGGGAGCTTTAGGCAGGGGAAAGGGAGGCTCATCAGCAACCTTGCAGGCTCACTTCCAGAAATGCCTACATGACAGTGCTCCCCGCAAGGGCCGTTCTCATTCCAAGAATGCCCTCACTGCATCCAGATGCTTTAGACACTGGAGTAGGGGGCACTTGGATCCTTTGCTTGGTGGGCTCCTTCCTTTGCCAGTCGGAGAAGTCCCGCTCATTTTGTCTTCAAGCAGAAGTGCTTTTGCTGAAGACTTCCTCCCCTTTGGCAGCACCGGCTGACATTCTGAGAGTGTTTTAGTTTTCCATGTCTGCAGCAGCAACAGCTGGCTATTTCCTAATTTTCCATTTCAGAGCTTTACACAAGTCAAAGCCCAGTTTTCAGAGAGAAGGTTGCTTGCTGGTAGTAGCCAGGGTGGACTACTGAATTGGGAGCCATGTGCACGTCTGTTCAGTCAGCCCGTCCTCACTGGACTGGAGTGACTTCAGAGTCCCATTGCTATGAGAGTTGATGATTTTGCCTTAGTGGAGCAACTTGTAGAGCTGAAGAGAAATAACTTTAGGAATGATAGGCAATGGCCTGTCCCTGATGCTTCTCTCTGTCCACAGAGCCCTGAACCGATTACAGACTCTGAAGTGACTACCTCAATTCCTGGAGACGAGGCAAAAGAGGCACAAAAGGACCAGAAGCCTCCTGTGGCAATCAGCGAAGAAGCTGAGCATTCTGAGCCCGTAAGTGCCAGTTGTGGCTGGTGCCATCTTTAGTGCGAGACAGAGCTGCAAGATCCTGACCAGCCAGCACTTGGTGTTGCTGGCTGAGGATGCTGAGTGCTGGAATACTGCGAGGAGCTAGCAATCCCCCCAGCCAGTGAGAGCTGGAGAATGGGCTTTGACCTGTGCCGTTTAGGTCCCTGCCTGCTGGGATTCTGATAGGGACAGGCCTGAAGCATGAAGGCTTCCCGGCCCCAGAGGAGGGAGCATGTCCAAGACACTGAGCTCAGCCGTGTTGGATATGTAGGGGCCAGTGTGGTCTGAAGAGACCGGTCCGTCCCCAGAGTCTGGTCAAGGGGCTGCAGGCAGAGAAAGGCTTGATCTGACCCCAGAGGCTCTTTGAGGTGCTTGGTCCCCACGAGCTTCTGGGCCGTGCTTACTTGGGAGCATTTCCGAGACACACTGTGGAGTTGCCGCTAGAAGTGAGAGATTTGGTGCCTTTCTTGCCAAGTCCTTCCTTTGCCTCTTCTGGCAGAGCGCTCAGTAGCAGCGTCCACTCTGAGTCCTCCTGTCATTTGATAAGCTGCAACGAGTTGATTGTGTTGTTCACGAGTCCTTGTGGGCCTGGTCCTGTCCGGTGTGGCAAAAGAACTGCATAGTTCTGGACCCATTTGTGAGGCAAAACCCAGCGGCAACATGTGTCTCTTGATACTTTCTGTGGTGTGGTCTGCCTTGATAACTGCCCTTGAAAATGCGCATTGCAGCCTGGAGAGGGGAGAAGGCGGAAAGACTTGGACTGCTTTCTTGTGTTGCTAAGAACAGGATAGGCATCTCGCAATTGCGGATGCTGCATCCTAAATCCAAGGTGCAACTCTGCACTGGGGGAGCCACCTGGGAGATAAAGGAGTCAGGGCTTGTGGTCAACAGCAGCTGAACATGAGGCGGTGTGATCCCAGCTGGCCGAGAAGGCCAAGGGCATGGTGGCCTGTGTCAGCAGTAGTGGGGCAGCAGGAGCAGGGCAGTGCCCTGTGCCCTGTGCTGGGCATCGGTGCTGTGGCCGCAGCTGGAGTGCTGTGAGCAGTTCTGGGCCCATCTGAAGCAGAAAGACATTGAGGGGCTGGAGCGTGTCCAGAGAAGGACACGGCAGCTGGGGACAGGTGGGAGCACAAGCCCAATGAGGAGGTGCTGCGGGAACTTTAGGCAGGGGAAAAGGAGGCTCATCAGCAACCTTGCAGGCTCACTTCCAGAAATGCCTACATGACAGTGCTCCCCGCAAGGGCCGATCTCATTCCAAGAATGCCCTCACTGCATCCAGATGCTTTAGACACTGGAGTAGGGGGCACTTGGATCCTTTGCTTGGTGGGCTCCTCCCTTTGCCAGTCGGAGAAGCCCCGCTCATTTTGTCTTCAAGCAGAAGTGCTTTTGCTGAAGACTTCCTCCCCTTTGGCAGCACCGGCTGACATTCTGAGAGTGTTTTAGTTTTCCATGTCTGCAGCAGCAACAGCTGGCTATTTCCTAATTTTCCATTTCAGAGCTTTACACAAGTCAAAGCCCAGTTTTCAGAGAGAAGGTTGCTTGCTGGTAGTAGCCAGGGTGGACTACTGAATTGGGAGCCATGTGCACGTCTGTTCAGTCAGCCCGTCCTCACTGGGCTGGAGTGACTTCAGAGTCCCATTGCTATGAGAGTTGATGATTTTGCCTTAGTGGAGCAACTTGTAGAGCTGAAGAGAAATAAGGTTAGGAATGATAGGCAATGGCCTGTCCCTGATGCTTCTCTCTGTCCACAGAGCCCTGAACCGATAACAGACTCTGAAGTGACTCACTCAGTTCCTGGAGATGAGGCCAAAGAGGTGCAAAAGGACTGTAAGCCTCTGGCTGCAGTCACGGAAGAAGCTGAGCATTCTGAGCCGGTAAGTGCCAGTTGTGGCTGGTGCTGTATTTAGTGCAAGACAGAGCTGCAAGATCCTGACCAGCCAGCACTTGGTGTTGCTGGCTGAGGATGCTGAGTGCTGGAATGCTGCCAGGAGCTAGCAATCCCCCCAGCCAGTGAGAGCTGGAGAATAGGCTTTGACCTGTGCCGTTTAGGTCTCAGCTTGCTGGGATTCTGATAGGGGCCGGCCTGAAGCATGAAGGCTTCCGGGCCCCAGAGGAGGGAGCATGTCCAAGACACTGAGCTCAGCCGTGTTGGATATGTAGGGGCCAGTGTGGTCTGAAGCGACCGGTCCCTCTCCAGAATGTGGTCAAGGAGTTGGAGGCACAGAAAGGCTTGATCTGACCTCAGAGGCTCTTTGGGGTGCTTGGTCCCCACGAGCTTCTGGGCCGTGCTTACTTGGGAGCATTTCCGAGACACACTGTGGAGTTGCCGCTAGAAGTGAGAGATTTGGTGCCTTTCTTGCCAAGTCCTTCCTTTGCCTCTTCTGGCAGAGCGCTCAGTAGCAGCGTCCACTCTGAGTCCTCCTGTCATTTGATAAGCTGCAACGAGTTGATTGTGTTGTTCACGAGTCCTTGTGGGCCTGTTCCTGTCCAGTGTGGCAAAAGAACTGCATAGTTGTGGACCCATTTGTGAGGCAAAACCCAGCGGCAACATGTGTCTCTTGATACTTTCTGTGGTGTGGTCTGCCTTGATAAGTGCCCTTGAAAATGTGCATTGCAGCCTGGAGAGGGGAGAAGGCGGAAAGACTTGGATTGCTTTCTTGTGTTGCTAAGAGCAGGAAAGACATCTCGCAATTGCGGATGCCGGATCCTAAATCCAAGGTGCAACTTTGCACCTGGGGAGCTGCCTGGGAGAAAAAGGAGCCAGGGCTTGCGGTCAATAGCAGCTGACCATGAGGCGCCGTGTGCCCTGGTGGCCAAGAAGGCCAAGGGCATGGTGGCCTGTGTCAGCAGTAGTGGGGCAGCAGGAGCAGGGCAGTGACCTGTGCCCTGTGCTGGGCATCGGTGCTGTGGCCGCAGCTGGAGTGCTGTGAGCCGTTCTGGGCCCATCTGAAGCAGAAAGACATTGAGGGGCTGGAGCGTGTCCAGAGAAGGACACGGCAGCTGGGGACAGGTGGGAGCACAAGCCCAATGAGGAGGTGCTGCGGGAGCTTTAGGCAGAGGAAAGGGAGGCTCATCAGCAACCTTGCAGGCTCACTTCCAGAAATGCCTACATGACAGTGCTCCCCGCAAGGGCCGTTCTCATTCCAAGAATGCCCTCACTGCATCCAGATGCTTTAGACACTGGAGTAGGGGGCACTTGGATCCTTTGCTTGGTGGGCTCCTTCCTTTGCCATTCGGAGAAGCCCCGCTCATTTTGTCTTTTTGCAGCAAGCAGAAGTGCTTTTGCTGAAGACTTCCTCCCCTTTGGCAGCACCGGCTGACATTCTGAGAGTGTTTTAGTTTTCCATGTCTGCAGCAGCAACAGCTGGCTATTTCCTAATTTTCCATTTCAGAGCTTTACACAAGTCAAAGCCCAGTTTTCAGAGAGAAGGTTGCTTGCTGGTAGTAGCCAGGGTGGACTACTGAATTGGGAGCCATGTGCACGTCTGTTCAGTCAGCCCGTCCTCACTGGGCTGGAGTGACTTCAGAGTCCCATTGCTATGACAGTTGATGATTTTGCCTTAGTGGAGCAACTTGTAGAGCTGAAGAGAAATAAGGTTAGGAATGATAGGCAATGGCCTGTCCCTGATGCTTCTCTCTGTCCACAGAGCCCTGAACCGATTACAGACTCTGAAGTGACTACCTCAATTCCTGGAGACGAGGCAAAAGAGGCGCAAAAGGACCAGAAGCCTCCTGTGGCAATCAGCGAAGAAGCTGAGCATTCTGAGCCCGTAAGGGCCAGTTGTGGCTAGTGCCGTCTTTAGTGCGAGACAGAGCTGCAAGATCCTGACCAGCCAGCACTTGGTGTTGCTGGCTGAGGATGCTGAGTGCTGGAATGTTGCCAGGAGCTAGCAATCCCCCCAGCCAGTGAGAGATGGAGAATGGGCTTTGACCTGTGCCGTTTAGGTCCCTGCCTGCTGGGATTCTGATAGGGACAGGCCTGAAGCATGAAGGCTTCCCGGCCCCAGAGGAGGGAGCATGTCCAAGACACTGAGCTCAGCCGTGTTGGATATGTAGGGGCCAGTGTGGTCTGAAGAGACCGGTCCGTCCCCAGAGTCTGGTCAAGGGTCTGCAGGCAGAGAAAGGTGTGATCTGACCTCAGAGTCTCTTTGGGGTGCTTGGTCCCCACGAGCTTCTGGGCCGTGCTTACTTGGGAGCATTTCCGAGACACACTGTGGAGTTGCCGCTAGAAGTGAGAGATTTGGTGCCTTTCTTGCCAAGTCCTTCCTTTGCCTCTTCTGGCAGAGCGCTCAGTAGCAGCATCCACTCTGAGTGCACCTGTCTTTTGATAAGCTGCAACGAGTTGATTGTGTTGTTCACGAGTCCTTGTGGGCCTGGTCCTGTCCGGTGTGGCAAAAGAACTGCATAGTTGTTGACCCATTTGTGAGGCAAAACCCAGCGGCAACATGTGTCTCTTGATACTTTCTGTTGTGTGGTCTGCCTTGATAACTGCCCTTGAAAATGCGCATTGCAGCCTGGAGAGGGGAGAAGGCGGAAAGACTTGGATTGCTTTCTTGTGTTGCTAAGAACAGGAAAGGCATCTCGCAATTGCGGATGCTGCATCCTAAATCCAAGGTGCAACTCTGCACTGGGGGAGCCACCTGGGAGAAAAAGGAGTCAGGGCTTGTGGTCAACAGCAGCTGAACATGAGGCGGTGTGATCCCAGCTGGCCGAGAAGGCCAAGGGCATGGTGGCCTGTGTCAGCAGTAGTGGGGCAGCAGGAGCAGGGCAGTGCCCTGTGCCCTGTGCTGGGCATCGGTGCTGTGGCCGCAGCTGGAGTGCTGTGAGCCGTTCTGGGCCCATCTGAAGCAGAAAGACATTGAGGGGCTGGAGCGTGTCCAGAGAAGGACACGGCAGCTGGGGACAGGTGGGAGCACAAGCCCAATGAGGAGGTGCTGCGGGAGCTTTAGGCAGGGGAAAGGGAGGCTCATCAGCAACCTTGCAGGCTCACTTCCAGAAATGCCTACATGACAGTGCTCCCCGCAAGGGCCGATCTCATTCCAAGAATGCCCTCACTGCATCCAGATGCTTTAGACACTGGAGTAGGGGGCACTTGGATCCTTTGCTTGGTGGGCTCCTCCCTTTGCCAGTCGGAGAAGCCCCGCTCATTTTGTCTTCAAGCAGAAGTGCTTTTGCTGAAGACTTCCTCCCCTTTGGCAGCACCGGCTGACATTCTGAGAGTGTTTTAGATTTCCATGTCTGCAGCAGCAACAGCTGGCTATTTCCTAATTTTCCATTTCAGAGCTTTACACAAGTCAAAGCCCAGTTTTCAGAGAGAAGGTTGCTTGCTGGTAGTAGCCAGGGTGGACTACTGAATTGGGAGCCATGTGCACGTCTGTTCAGTCAGCCCGTCCTCACTGGACTGGAGTGACTTCAGAGTCCCATTGCTATGAGAGTTGATGATTTTGCCTTAGTGGAGCAACTTGTAGAGCTGAAGAGAAATAAGGTTAGGAATGATAGGCAATGGCCTGTCCCTGATGCTTCTCTCTGTCCACAGAGCCCTGAACCGATAACAAACTCTGAAGTGACTCTTTCAATTCCTGGGAACGAGGCCAAAATGGCGCAAAAGGACCAGAAGCCTCCTGTGGCAATCAGCGAAGAAGCTGAGCATTCTGAGCCCGTAAGTGCCAGTTGTGGCTGGTGCCATCTTTAGTGCGAGACAGAGCTGCAAGATCCTGACCAGCCAGCACTTGGTGTTGCTGGCTGAGGATGCTGAGTGCTGGAATGCTGCCAGGAGCTAGCAATCCCCCCAGCCAGTGAGAGCTGGAGAATGGGCTTGGACCTGTGCCGTTTAGGTCCCTGCCTGCTGGGATTCTGATAGGGACAGGCCTGAAGCATGAAGGCTTCCCGGCCCCAGAGGAGGGAGCATGTCCAAGACACTGAGCTCAGCCGTGTTGGATATGTCGGGGCCAGTGTGGTCTGAAGAGACCTGTCCCTCTCCAGAGTCTGGTCAAGGGGCTGCAGGCAGAGAAAGGTGTGATCTGACCCCAGAGGTTCTTTGGGGTGCTTGGTCCCCACGAGCTTCTGGGCCGTGCTTACTTGGGAGCATTTCCGAGACACACTGTGGAGTTGCCGCTAGAAGTGAGAGATTTGGTGCCTTTCTTGCCAAGTCCTTCCTTTGCCTCTTCTGGCAGAGCGCTCAGTAGCAGCGTCCCCTCTGAGTCCTCCTGTCATTTGATAAGCTGCAACGAGTTGATTGTGTTGTTCACGAGTCCTTGTGGGCCTGGTCCTGTCTGGTGTGCAAAAAAGAGACAGAAATGGCATAGTTCTGGACCCATTTGTGAGGCAAAACCCAGCGGCAACATGTGTCTCTTGATACTTTCTGTGGTGTGGTCTGCCTTGATAAGTGCCCTTGAAAATGTGCATTGCAGCCTGGAGAGGGGAGAAGGCGGAAAGACTTGGATTGCTTTCTTGTGTTGCTAAGAGCAGGAAAGATATCTCGCAATTCCGGATGCCGGATCCTAAATCCAAGGTGCAACTTTGCACCTGGGGAGCTGCCTGGGACAAAAAGGATCCAGGGCTTGCGGTCAATAGCAGCTGACCATGAGGAGCCGTGTGCCCTGGTGGCCAAGAAGGCCAAGGGCATGGTGGCCTGTGTCAGCAGTAGTGGGGCAGCAGGAGCAGGGCAGTGACCTGTGCCCTGTTCCCTGTTCCATGTTCCCTGTTCCCTGTTCCCTGTGCCCTCTGCCCTGTGCCATGTGCCGTTTGTCCTGTGCTGGGCATTGGTGCTGTGGCCGCAGCTGGAGTGCTGTGAGCCGTTCTGGGCCCATCTGAAGCAGAAAGACATTGAGGGGCTGGAGCGTGTCCAGTGAAGGACACGGCAGCTGGGGACAGGTGGGAGCACAAGCCCAATGAGGAGGTGCTGCGGGAGCTTTAGGCAAGGGGAAAGGGAGGCTCATCAGCAACCTTGCAGGCTCACTTCCAGAAATGCCTACATGACAGTGCTCCCCGCAAGGGCCGTTCTCATTCCAAGAATGCCCTCACTGCATCCAGATGCTTTAGACACTGGAGTAGGTGGCACTTGGATCCTTTGCTTGGTGGGCTCCTTCCTTTGCCATTAGGAGAAGCCCCGCTCATTTTGTCTTTTTGCAGCAAGCAGAAGTGCTTTTGCTGAAGACTTCCTCCCCTTTGGCAGCACCGGCTGACATTCTGAGTGTGTTTTAGTTTTCCATGTCTGCAGCAGCAACAGCTGGCTATTTCCTAATTTTCCATTTCAGAGCTTTACACAAGTCAAAGCCCAGTTTTCAGAGAGAAGGTTGCTTGCTGGTAGTAGCCAGGGTGGACTACTGAATTGGGAGCCATGTGCACGTCTGTTCAGTCAGCCCGTCCTCACTGGACTGGAGTGACTTCAGAGTCCCATTGCTATGAGAGTTGATGATTTTGCCTTAGTGGAGCAACTTGTAGAGCTGAAGAGAAATAAGGTTAGGAATGATAGGCAATGGCCTGTCCCTGATGCTTCTCTCTGTCCACAGAGCCCTGAACCGATAACAAACTCTGAAGTGACTCTTTCAATTCCTGGGAACGAGGCCAAAATGGCGCAAAAGGACCAGAAGCCTCCTGTAGCAATCAGCGAAGAAGCTGAGCATTCTGAGCCCGTAAGTGCCAGTTGTGGCTGGTGCCATCTTTAGTGCGAGACAGAGCTGCAAGATCCTGACCAGCCAGCACTTGGTGTTGCTGGCTGAGGATGCTGAGTGCTGGAATGCTGCCAGGAGCTAGCAATCCCCCCAGCCAGTGAGAGCTGGAGAATGGGCTTTGACCTGTGCCGTTTAGGTCTCAGCTTGCTGGGATTCTGATAGTGGTCGGCCTGAAGCATGAAGGCTTCCCGGCCCCAGAGGAGGGAGCATGTCCAAGACACTGAGCTCAGCCGTGTTGGATATGTAGGGGCCAGTGTGGTCTGAAGAGACCGGTCCCTTTCCAGAGTGTGGTCAAGGAGTTGGAGGCACAGAAAGGCTTGATCTGACCCCAGAGGCTCTTTGGGGTGCTTGGTCCCCACGAGCTTCTGGGCCGTGCTTACTTGGGAGCATTTCCGAGACACACTGTGGAGTTGCCGCTAGAAGTGAGAGATTTGGTGCCTTTCTTGCCAAGTCCTTCCTTTGCCTCTTCTGGCAGAGCGCCTAGTAGCAGCGTCCCCTCTGAGTCCTCCTGTCATTTGATAAGCTGCAACGAGTTGATTGTGTTGTTCACGAGTCCTTGTGGGCCTGGTCCTGTCTGGTGTGCAAAATAGAGACAGAAATGGCATAGTTGTGGACCCATTTGTGAGGCAAAACCCAGAGCCTGCATGTGTCTCTTGATACTTTCTGTGGTGTGGTCTGCCTTGATAAGTGCCCTTGAAAATGTGCATTGCAGCCTGGAGAGGGGAGAAGGCGGAAAGACTTGGATTGCTTTCTTGTGTTGCTAAGAACAGGAAAGGCATCTTGCAATTCCGGATGCTGCATCCTAAATCCAAGGTGCAACTTTGCACCTGGGGAGCTGCCTGGGAGAAAAAGGAGCCAGGGCTTGCGGTCAATAGCCGCTGACCATGAGGTGCCGTGTGCCCTGGTGGCCAAGAAGGCCAAGGGCATGGTGGCCTGTGTCAGCAGTAGTGGGGCAGCAGGAGCAGGGCAGTGCCCTGTGCCCTGTGCTGGGCATCGGTGCTGTGGCCGCAGCTGGAGTGCTGTGAGCAGTTCTGGGCCCATCTGAAGCAGAAAGACATTGAGGGGCTGGAGCGTGTCCAGAGAAGGACACGGCAGCTGGGGACAGGTGGGAGCACAAGCCCAATGAGGAGGTGCTGCGGGAGCTTTAGGCAGGGGAAAGGGAGGCTCATCAGCAACCTTGCAGGCTCACTTCCAGAAATGCCTACATGACAGTGCTCCCCGCAAGGGCCGTTCTCATTCCAAGAATGCTCTCACTGCATCCAGATGCTTTAGACACTGGAGTAGGGGGCTCTTGGATCCTTTGCTCTCTTGGGTTATTGCTTCTATGGTTTTAGAAGGCCTTTTTATTTTCTTCCTGCTGCTAGCATATGTACTATTCCTGAACTGTTTTTTTCACGAGAAGATGCAGTTTGGTCAGGGATTTGGGTGTTGAAAGTCCTTTTCTCTTGCCAGGTCGGCCATTAGGACCTTGCACGTCTGTGTCATTTTAACAGTGCCTTTTCCTTCTGGCAAGCTTGCAGATCCAGAATTGCCCAATTATAGAATCAGGTTTTCAGTCTGGGAATTGAGCATTAAATCATCTCCTTTGCATTCCAGCTGGTCCTAAGATGTCAGATTAGTTTGGAGGGGCTCAGCTTGATTCTGATTACAGGCACTTTAGCACCATCCGTGTGGCTGTGACATACAGTAGATCTTGCCCCAGCGCAGATGCATAAAGAGTGCAGTTCCAAGGGCCATGCTCTGGGTCTGATGTCATTCCATAAGCTGCTACACCCTCCAGATTCCTCGAGAGTGTGGTTCGCTGAAGCAACAAGACAGCAAGTTCAAGATTGCTGCTGAATGGGGCACTGGCTTTCCAAGAGTTGATGTGTGTCATAACAGAAAGTATAGTAAGAGAATATATATAAGTGAGATCGATCTGTCTATCTATTTATCTATCTATCTATCTATCTATCTATCTATCTATCTATCTATCTATTTATCTATCCATCTATCTAACTTTTCCATAAGTGATTCTTCCGAGGTCTGGTTAGAGGCAGGTGGAGGTGCAAAGCTCACTCTTAAGGCATCCCTTCAGCAGAAGAGGAGAGGCATGTTCTATCAACTGATCCCGAGCAGTCAGAGATGTCTCCCCTCCAGAGATGGTTGTTTTCCCCCCTCAGAGTTGTTTTCCTCCTCCTGCCTCTTCTGCCCTGAAGCCCTATTTTATTCTTTAAATTTCTCCCTTTCCTAGTGATGTGGAACGATTCCATGTTTTAGGTGGTGTTTGGTGACTCTTGTCATACATCCATTACATGGCACATGATTTTCTTCATTGGAACCCCTGAGGGTGTGTAAGTTCATTTGTTGATGGGGGTTTCTGTTGAGAAACCCCCATCTTTCTTATGAGGGTTTCTGTTACCACTGGTGTGAATTCTCAGGTGACAAATGAGCAAGAATGAATGCCTTGGTCCTCCTCCATATACTGAGGTGGCTGTAGAGGCTCTCTGGCCTCCATCAGAGGAGTTGTGCATGCATCCTTATCTCCTGAATGAGCAGGATTTCTAACAAGAGTGTAGATGTCAGAAAGGCAGGAGACTAGTGGTGTGGCCTGAAGAAAACATGAACTCCAGAAGTGTCTCTCACAAGAAGTGAGCCCACAATGGAAGCAGAGCCAGGATGGAGCCGTGGGACAGGGCGGGGTGTCAGTCACAAAGGAAAGACAAACGGGACACAGCAGAAGTGGAGGGAGGTCCTCACCAGACCCTTGAGAAATGCCACACCTTCCCTGTCAGCTGCCTGAGAGGCTCTTGGAGCTTCAGTCCCAGATGGACCCTGATTGTACTGCCAGTGTCACTTTGGAATCTGTGCCTCCCCATGGGCAGAGAATGATGCAAGAGAGCAGCAGCACAGTGCTTTGGGAACATGTGAGCCCATCCGGCTTAGAGACTTGGCCCACAAGTGTTGTATGAGAAGTTGAAACGCATCTTCTTTTGCTTTCTGTGCAGGCCCTTCTAGAGAAAGAGCGTGAGCAGATTGCTTTATCAGAGGTGCCATGGCAGACTCAGGAAGAGGTGTTCCCAGCCCCAGAGCAGGAAGAGCAGCTCAGGCAGCAGGTGGAAGAGCTACAGGAGAATGGCCAGGTAAGCCTGGCTCACCAGATGACAGACTGAAGGGCAGAAGCAGGAGCAAAAAACAGAGCTCCTGGGACTGAGGAGGCCAGGAGTCCCACAGGCACTGAAAGCACAGAGCCTTGTAATCTGCAGAGATCAGCACTGGGATGGGAGGGTTAAAATGGAAGCACAGGTGGGTAGGGAAGCAGAAAGAAGTGGCTGAATGAATTTGATTTTGAGGCTGAAAGAGGAAAAGCTGAGCTGGTGACAGCTTCCTGTGACTTGCTCTGCATTTGTGTCTACAGAACATCAAGGCAGAGCCACAAGTAGAGCTGCCTGAAGATCAGATTGCCATCATGGCAGTGAAGAGGAGGAACAAGGAAGACATGAGAAGTGTCCAAGAGGAGATGAATCTCCATCAGCAGAGAGGCGATCAACAAAACCAGGTTAGTGCAAAAGTGACACACACTCCACTCAAGAAACATTTCACTTCTTTTTTACAGAACCTCAAGGACAACATCAGTGCAGAGCTGAAGGAAATTGAGGTTAGGATGAAGGCAAGAGAGAAGAGGCTGGAGGAAGAAATAAAAATGATCAGAGAGAAACATAATCCCCTGCTTCAGGCTGTACAAAAGCAAGTGAGTGAAAAAAGCAATAGCCAATGCAGTCACCAGACTAGTGGTTTCTGCCCTTCTTGCCTTTCCAGTGTAGAGTAGCAGGGGGTGGGGTGGTGCCTCTGAGTGCCATCCTGCTGTAGGGTCCATCACAGCCACTCTGAAGGACATTTTCTGGTGTGCTGAGTCACAACATCTGCCCTGGAGAGTGAGGCTAGTCCTTTGGCCTTTTGGCTAACAGTCATTCAAATGGATTCCTGCTGGCCTGTTCCTGCACTCCTTCTTTCTTGAGGTATTTTTTACAGTGGGACATGGTGACCCAGACGGAGGATTGAAACAAGCTGTCTGTAGTCTTGTAAATCTGTTCTCTCCCTTTCCTCACAGTCAATGACTCTTGGCTGACAGGGACAAGCTGTAGTCTCTGACTGCTTTGTTCTGTTTGACTTGAGGTGGAAGCCTTGACATCTCACCTGCCAGCCCGCAAAGACTTCCAGCAAATGACTGGAAAGAAAAAGCCCCGTTGTCAGCGTGAGGCACAAGAGCTGTCCCAACCGGAGATGCTGCAGGTGGGGCATGTCCTGAAGATGGGCCAGGAAAAGAGGACTCAGTGGAAGGAGGTAAAGCATTTGAACAAGCATGTCTGCAGCCCTTGGAGAGGGAAAGGAATCCCTGGGGAGGAAGTGGAATGGTCATTGTGGCAGCCATCCTTCAGAAAATCCATGAGAATGGAACATGAATCTGGCTCTGAACTCGAGTAAAACCAGCCTTTGATACTGACCCACCAGTTTGAGAAGGGGCCATCCAAATAATCCATTTTAAGAGCCCTGCATGTGGCTGACAACATCTTCCTGTGGGCTTGCATTTGAGAAGGGATCTTAAATTAAAACTTTGCCAGCCACCTTTCTAACACAAACTCTTTACTTGTCTCAGATCTACACAGGCAGTGTTACTGAACCTGCTGCAGCAGCAGCCTTGTCTAGTGGAGCCTTTGCTCCCCAGCCTGAGAAGTGGAGCCTGGGCAGTTTGTTCATCTCCAGCACTGACACAGCTGCTGCTCAGCCAAAGGAGACTAAGAAGTACTTGCAGCTACTGAGTACGTCTGGTGTATTTCTTGTCTGAGGGACAGTGTGTTGTGTGCATGTGTCAGTAGAGCTGTACCAAATGTTCCTCCTCAGTTTGGTGGCACAGGGACATTTAGGATTCCCTGTAGGAACTGCTGTAGAAAATCACTCTCTGTGTTGGCCATCTGTGCTACAGAGTTATCTGTCTGGTTATTGTTGTTGTTCCTCAGCCAACCACAAAGGGTTCAGAGACCCACCCAGTGGGGCTGCCTTTTTTATCTTCTGGAAGCTGAGATCTCTGCTTTAAAGTGAGCATCTTGCATTTTGTTTCCCTCAGGGAAAATAGTGAACATGAAAAATCCTGCAACAAAGTACAATGAACTGGAAAACATTGGCAGCGGGTGAGTCCAACCACAGTTACTTCTACACAACCATGGGCAGGTGATTTGCTGGTAGAATGTCTATCAAGTGTGAAGTCAGGCAAGCTGCAAACATATTCAGACACTGAGGTTAGATTGCTCAACCTCTCAGTACTGGCCAGAATTTGTGAGCAAGGTCAAAAGGCATTGTCAAAGACATCTCCATGCTTCTAAGGTCTTGCCTGCAGCAAGAAACAGGACCTGGAAGATCTCCTTGTCTCTACAGTGTGGGACAGCTCTGTGTTATTTTCCTTAGCACTTTTTAATATCTCCAGATCATACAGCCAGAGTAATGAAAGGAGAAGAATCTTGCTTGCCTGAAAAAGCAAACTACCCACTAGGATAGCTGTCAGATTACGGTTCTCAGGAACATTTCTTTCCAAGAGTTTGCTGAAGCACATACTCCAAGGTCAGGAGAAGAACTGCAACAGTTTAGAAACTGCAGCCTGAGATGAAAGAATAAGCTCTGTCTTTGAGCTAAGGCAGTAAACCCCAACACTCCAGGAACAGGCCCAGTGCCCATGCACTTGAGAGGAAAATGCATCAGCTGCCTTCCGGCAGACCCTTCCTGCATCCTGCAGATTTTAGGCACTTCCTGGGCTGGCTTTCACTCCACGATCTAAATGGCTTCTCCTTTCCTTGCTTTGTTTTGTTTCTAGGACTTTTGGAGAGGTTTGTAGGGCACTTGACAAGGCAGCAGGAAGAGAGGTAAATGTCAACAGCCCCTGCAGACTCTGCAGCTCTTGAGGGCTTTCCCCTCTGGTGTCAGCTGTGGCTGGAGCTTTGGGTGGAGCTGTGCAGTAAAGGCACAAGAAGCACAGACTGGCACCAGCCTGCAAACTGTATTTGGGCCATTCTTTGTCCTTCTCAGCTGCCAGAAGGAAGGTGAGGAGGGCAGCGGTTCCTTTCAGAGAAGGACGCGCTCGCTCGCTCTCAATTGCTAAAACAAAGGTGGTGCCTTAGAACATCTCACTGCTCTTTGCGGCTACAGCTTCAGAGTTGTATTCTCATTTCTGGCTGCCAGCAAATACATCTGAATGTTACTGGCAGTTCCTTAGCCATCTGCAGGGCTGCACCTGGGAACTGCACATAGGGAGAGACCTGCAAGGCATCCCTAAAAGCCCGAAGCCCCGCTTGCAGCCCAGGATGTATCCACCGAGTACCAAGGCATGCATTACTTTTGAATCCCAGGAAGGAATGTGGTCAGAGCCTTGTGGGTTATGGTTAAGACATCTTTGCTACCAGGTGGACATTGTAAAATGTCGGTGGCCACACATCCTGAAACTGGCCTCCAAGGGAGCAGAGAAATGGGCTGTTGGAATGACAGTTCCTAATTATTCCAATGTCTAATCACAAGGTGCTTTGGCTCAGCTTGGCTGTGTCATTCCAAAATCACTCACTCCGTGTGTGTTGTGGTCTCGTGCCACCAACTTCTGAAGTTACTGAATTTCAATGTCATTTTAGGTGGCCATAAAGAAAATAAATCTCCACAGACTGAAAGAGAAGGAACTACTAGTCAATGAACTCATGCTCATGAATAAGCATAAGAATCCCAACCTGGTTAACTGTTTAGACTGGTGAGTCATGCTTTTGTCCCATGACTGTTTGTTTACTACTGCAAATATGCAAGGTAAAAACCCACTTTGGTCCCTGGCAGAAAACAGAGCTGTTAATTATTACTTCTTATTGTTCTTCTCATCTCCAATGGATGGGAAGAGAGTGCATCTTGTCTGCATGAGTTTTCCCTGGCACACGTAGTTTGAAAATTGTTCAAAAACCTGGATCACCCATATCTTACCAAATCGTAAGTTCATCATGAATCGTAAGCCTGTAAGTTCACTGCCACCATGTTGTTCTGGGGCTTGATTTATTTCAAGTGTCCTCTTACATGCGGATCAACTAACAAGGATTTCCCTTGATTGTGTTCCCTCTTTTCTATTGCTTTGCATGCCAGGAAGACTAGGTGCTTTTTTTTCCAGAAACACATAGTGTGAGAGGCTTTTTATCTGTTACTAAACTGCATTTTTCACTTGCTGGTCATCTAACACATCTCTTTTTCATAGCTGTACCTTTCTCCTTGAGACGACATAGACTGCAAACACTGCACGGCATAGAGGGAATGTCTACTCCTTTCATTCTGTCCTTGTCAGAAAGGGACCCGGAAACAAGAATCAACCCTTGTCGTTTCCAAACAGCAACGTAGCCATGCACGTTCATATCCACGCCCTTGTTTCCTTCTTTCAGCTACCTTGTGGATGAGGAACTCTGGCTGGTTATGGAGTACATGGATGGAGGCACTCTGAGAGATATCATCAGCAAGACCTACCTATCTGAAGATGAGATGGCAGCTGTCAGTCGGGAGGTCAGGGATCCCACCTGGGCTTCCAAGGGCTTGGGCAGGATTGTCTGGGAAACTGGGGCTCAGAACTGGAGAGATTTCATGTGCCAAGCTTTGTTTCTGTATTACTAGAATGCTATGGGCAAGCAAGAGCCTTTCAAGTGAATTGCGTGGCAGTGTGCCTGCATTCACTGTACTCTGTTCTTATACTCTGATCTCCTGCTGTTAAATCCTTGCTCTGTCTCTTGTGTTTGTATTTTCTATGCTCCACTTCGCCTCTCTAAATGCTTACCTCGAGCCTGTCTGCGCTGCATTCATCGCCTGTAAAAGCAAAGGTGCTTGTGGTAGGATTTGAAATTAATAGCAAAGAAAGAGCAACTCGTTTCTCACAGGTCTCAAAAAGCACAGTAGTGCACCCAGGATGACGTTTGCTTCTGAAAGGTGACTGATGTGATGTTTCCAAGTCTGTGCTGAGGCCAACAATAAATCCTTTGTCATGCAGCCTCCCACCTCAAAGTAACCCACTTCACACCAAAGGGAGGGATGTTTTCTTTCTTGGCAAACCCTTGTTTGTCCTCTGCATGGAGGGCACATCCACTGCGGGAGCAGTCATTCTGGCTGGTTTGCGGGGGGCCAGTCTACAACAGCAGTTGCTGTTGCTCTTTCAAAAGCTGACATGCCTCTCCTTAGAAAGGTCCTGCTCTGCTAGTGTTGGAGCAGCAAGCTCTTCCTCTCAATGGCACCGTGTGTTCTGCCATTACTCCCCATTCCCCTGGAAGGGGAATCATTTAGAGTTGTTTCCCGTCTTGTGTGATGAACTCCCATCACTAATTTTTGCCCTCCTGTTTCTGTTTTCCTTCCCAGTGCCTGCAAGGACTGGATTTTCTTCACAGAAACCGTGTGATCCATCGAAATGTGAAGAGCCGCAACATCCTTCTCAGCACCGATGGCTCTGTCAAGCTGGGTCAGTATATTCCTGGTCAGGAGCAGTATTCCAGGGATGTGGGGTGTGGGTCTTCTTTGAGTGACTGCCAGCTCTCCAAAAATGGTGCTGGTGGGAGTGCAAGGGCCCAGGCTGCAAGCTGAAGGCTTGAAGTTGCAATGTGCACAGAGGTACAATAAGGAACCAAAAGCAGACAAGAGTGGCGTTGGTCTGCATGTGTCCCTTCCGGAGGGAGGGAGGCACAATCTAAACCTTCAGGGGAATAAAGGCTACTGCTGTGAGCTGCGTTTAAAAACCTCGGTTTTTCTGGAAGTGGCCAGTTTCCTACTTCCTTGGCTAAAGCCCCAGGGAAACGGAGCATGGACAGTTCTCCAGGAGATTCATCAACAGCACATTCTTAGACTGAGAGTGTGGAATTCTTTTGCTTGCTTTCATAATTTGAGCTGGCTTTTATGGTGTGTTGTTTTCTCCACAGCTGATTTTGGCCTCTTTGCTCAGCTCACCCCTGAGCAGAGTAGATGGAGCTCAGTGACCAGCACTTCTGAGTGGATGGCACCTGAAGTCATGACAGGTCAACCATATGGCCCCAAAGCAGACATATGGTCTTTTGGAATCATGGGCATTGAAATGGTGGAACAAGAAGTTCCTTGCCAGAGGCAAACTCCTGTCTGGGTAAGGTGCAAACACTTACTGATCTCACTGCCCTTCTCACCTGTCCCATGTTCTGTGTGCCACTGGACAAAATCCCATTGCCATGTGCTGGCACCACTTCCACCAATGTCCCTTTCTAAATATGTCCCTGCAGCACATTGGCATCTGCTGTAGAGTTTTGGTTGCATCAGAAGGGAAGTGGCAGGTAACCAGTTCAGCAGCCTGCCATTTTTGCCTCCAGCCATGCCTGACATTTCTCATTTGCTTTTTGAACACTGTTGGAGCTTTGTTTCGGGAGGAAAGGAATTATTTAATGAAATGGTTAGATATGTGATAAAAATCCTT